>NC_141020.1:4907814-5039189 GCF_052327205.1 Somniosus microcephalus
AGCGAGAGGGAGAGAGAGAGGAAGCGAGAGGGAGAGAGAGAGGAAGCGAGAGGGAGAGAGAGAGGAAGCGAGAGGGAGAGAGAGAGGAAGCGAGGGGAGAGAGAGAGGAAGCGAGAGGGAGAGAGAGAGGAAGCGAGAGGGAGAGAGAGAGGAAGCGAGAGGGAGAGAGAGAGGAAGCGAGAGGGAGAGAGAGAGGAAGCGAGAGGGAGAGAGAGAGGAAGCGAGAGGGAGAGAGAGAGGAAGCGAGAGGGAGAGAGAGAGGAAGCGAGAGGGAGAGAGAGAGGAAGCGAGAGGGAGAGAGAGAGGAAGCGAGAGGGGAGAGAGAGAGGAAGCGAGAGGGGAGAGAGAGAGGAAGCGAGAGGGAGAGAGAGAGGAAAGCGAGAGGGAGAGAGAGAGAAAGCGAGAGGGAGAGAGAGAAGCGAGAGGGAGAGAGAGAAGCGAGAGGGAGAGAGAGAGGAAGCGAGAGGGGAGAGAGAGAAGCGAGAGGGAGAGAGAGGAAGCGAGAGGGAGAGAGAGGAAGCGAGAGGGAGAGAGGGAGAGAGAGGAAGCGAGAGGGAGAGGAGGAGAGAGAGGAAGCGAGAGGGAGAGAGAGAGGAAGCGAGAGGGAGAGAGAGGAAGCGAGAGGAGAGAGAGAGAGAGGAGAGGAGAGAGAGGAAGCGAGAGGGAGAGAGAGAGAGGAAGCGAGAGAGAAGAGAGGAAGCGAGAGGAGAGAGAGAGAGGAAGCGAGAGGGAGAGAGAGAGGAAGCGAGAGGGAGAGAGAGGAAGCGAGAGGGAGAGAGAGGAAGCGAGAGGGAGAGAGAGAGGGAGAGAGAGAGGAAGCGAGAGAGGAAGCGAGAGGGAGGGAGAGAGAGAGGAAGCGAGAGGGAGAGAGAGAGAGAAAGCGAGAGGGAGAGAGAGAGAAAGCGAGAGGGAGAGAGAGAGAGAAGCGAGAGGGAGAGAGAGAGAAAGCGAGAGGGAGAGAGAGAGAAAGCGAGAGGGAGAGAGAGAGAAAGCGAGAGGGAGAGAGAGAGAAAGCGAGAGGGAGAGAGAGAGAAAGCGAGAGGGAGAGAGGGAGAGAGAGAGAAAGCGAGAGGGAGAGAGAGAGAAAGCGAGAGGGAGAGAGGGAGAGAGAGAGAAAGCGAGAGGGAGAGAGGGAGAGAGAGAGAAAGCGAGAGGGAGAGAGGGAGAGAGAGAGAAAGCGAGAGGGAGAGAGAGAGAAAGCGAGAGGGAGAGAGAGAAAGCGAGAGGGAGAGAGAGAAAGCGAGAGGGGAGAGAGAGAAAGCGAGAGGGAGCGAGAAAGCGAGAGAGAGAGAGAGAGAGAGAGAAAGAGAGAAGCGAGAGGGGGAGAGAGAGAGAGAGAGAGAGAGAGAGAGAGAAAGCGAGAGGGGGAGAGAGAGAGAGAGAGAGAGAAAGCGAGAGAGAGAGAGAGAGAGAGAGAGAGAGAGAGAGAGAAAGCGAGAGAGAGAGAGAGAGAGAGAGAGAGAGAGAGACAGCGAAAGCGAGAGAAAAAGCTAGAGAGAAAGCGAGATAGAGAGAGAAAGAGAGTTATGCAGGCTGGAACTTTACTGGTATATATGGGCAAGTTTGAGAGTTCACTCAGACTCACATTGTGGGGACCATCCATTAATCTTTGCTGGCATTTTGCCTGTACGGACCCCGCTTGTTTACATGGAGTTAGCGTTACAATGAGTGGGCTCCGTGTGGGTAGTCTGCGATTGCCAGTGTCCGAGGATCTCAGCACCTCACATTACCTCATTGAACAGCAGTTCCCGCCTCTGCTGTTTCCGCAGGTCCATTTTCTTCACAGCGACCAGCTTTCCCGAGCTCTTCACGGTGGCGATGCAGACAATGCCCGTCGAGCCTTCGCCAATCTTAATAAAATTGTCCAGGTAGGTCCGCGGGTCGCCGGGGTCCACCACCATCTGGAGGGCCGCTCGGAACTGCTGGTGGGATACGCGCTGCGGCTCGCGCTGGGGCGACCTCGAGTCCGGCGCCTGGGGCTGCGCTGGGTACGGAGGCTGAGAGTTGGGCGGTGCTGGCCGGGCCAGGTTCGCATCGGAGGCGTGAGGGAGCAAGCCCTGGTATGCTGGCTCAGGATGGCTGGCCTGTGGTGACTCGGCTGTGCTTTACTCGTGCTACTCTTAGCGGTGCTGGGACCATTGTGCCGGGCATCATGGGGTATTCCCACCCGAAGATCAACCTTGACGGAAGAAAGGGGGGGGGGGGAAAAAGGGTTTGATTATACAACAGGACTTGTATCATCTCTTTTTCACCTCCTTACACACACACACACAGCTACCCATAACTGCAGTCTTATTAACTCGTTACCAAATTAACATCAATGTTACATAGAAACATAGAAGATAGGAGCAGGAGTAGGCCATTCGGCCCCTCGAGCCTGCTCCGCCATTCAATGAGATCATGGCTGATCATCCAAACTCAGTACCCTGTCCCTGCTTTCTCCCCATATCCCTTTAGCCTTAAGAAATATATCTAACTCCTTCTTGAATATATTTAATGAATTGGGCCTCCACTGCCTTCTGTGGTAGAGAATTTCACAGGTTCACCACTCTCTGGGTGAAGAAATTCCTCCTCATCAGTCCTAAATGGCTTACCCCTTATCCTTAGACTGTGACCCCTGGTTCTGGATTCCCCGACTATCGGGAACATCCTTCCTGCATCTAGTCTGTCTAGTCCTGTTAGAATTTTATGTTTCAATGAGACCCCCTCTCATTCTTCTAAACTCCAGCGAGTACAAGCCCAATCGACTTAATCTCTCCTCATACGTCATTCCTGCCATCCCAGGTATCAGCCTGGTGAATCTTCGCTGCACTCCTTCCATGGCAAGAACATCCTTCCTCAGATAGGGCGACCAAAACTGCACACAATACTCACGATGTGGTCTCACCAAGGCCCTGTACAACTGCAGCAAGACATCCTTGTTCCTGTACTCGAACCCTCTTGCTACGAAGGCCAACATACCATTTGCCTTCTTAACCGCCTGCTGCACCTGCATGCTTACCTTCAGCAACTGGTGCACAAGGACACCCAGGTCTCGTTGCACTTCCCCTTCTCCCAATCTATTGCCATTCAGATAATAATCTGCCTTCCTGTTTTTGCCACAAAAGTGGATAACCTCGCATTTAGCCACATTATACTGCATCTGCCCATGTTGTCATGAGACTCAGCATGTTGGTATCAGTGCGCAAGAATCCCACAAGCCAATAAGCTTCAGTGATGAACCAATACACTTCCTGCGTGATGCTCTTAACTCATGACCTCAAACTGCCTCTGCCACCAATCAACCTGTAATCGCCAGTTAATGTCGTACAGTGCTGCCTACCACATCCCCTTGCTCCTTATTGTAAGGCACTCAGATCACTAGATAAATGCAGATTGCTGCTGTACAATATGGGATAGTCTAAATTTATCACCTCAAATTGTCCCTTGTGCTCCCACCACCAGTGACAGACCTGCAGCCACCAATACCTGACCTCAATGTTACACCGCTCAAAACAAGCCACGTTTGGAAAGAGGAAATCCACAGTGTACTGCTGCTAAATTGAAAGTAGCATAAAGTTTCACACTAAAATCCGAGTGACAACACTGCGTACTGTGGCAACAGAATCAATCCCCCCCCCCCCTTTCTCTTCCCTGCTGTAGAACTCACATAGAAACATAGAAGATAGGAGCAGGAGCAGGCCATTCGGCCCCTCGAGCCTGCTCCGCCATTCAATGCGATCATGGCTGATCATCCAAATTCAGTACCCTGTCCCTGCTTTCTCCCCTTATCCCTTTAAAAAATATATCTAACTCCTTCTTATATTTCTTAAGGCTAAGGGGATCAAGGGATATGGGGAGAAAGCGGGGGACCGGGTACTGAATTTGGATGATCAGCCATGATCGCATTGAATGGCGGAGCGGGCTCGAGGGGCCGAATGGCCTACTCCTGCTCCTATCTTCTATGTTTCTATGTGAGTTCTACTGGCCTCGCGCAACCCTGACCAGCAATGGTTCAGCGTAAGATACACAACTGCTGCGGAGATTTTCTGGGCTCGCATCTCCTCACACTAAGATCCCCATCACACAGTAGCACAGCATGCAGGGGCACTCGTGCTATCGCGTGCTTATAGGGCACGGCCCCATTCTGTTCAATTCCACGGCCAGCGTCGCTCGTGATTCCCAAGGAATCCCAGTGTATCGCAGGATCATCCAGGAAGGTGTCTGGACTGCTTCGGCGCTGCCTCGAGACTGTCGTGGAATCTTACGGGGCAGAGGGAGGCCATTCGGCCCACCGTGCCTGTGCCAGCTCTCTGAAAGCCTCCCATCTTGGCCGTGCTGCGGTGGAGACGCCAAGCAAGGGAGAGAATGAAGGGAGCAGCGACACCAGGCCGCGGTCACACAGCTAGTGGCTGGTTCAGAGCGGCAGATCTTGGAGCTGACCGTCAATCTGCTTGACCATGAGGTGTAGGGTCAGGGGACATCAGAAAGTAATGAGAGGGTAACTTATCTTCAAGGGGATGCTAAAAACACACTTAACCTCGTAAAGATCACACCCTGGATCTCATTCTGCCTCAAAACATTAACAGCAGTTTCTTTTTAAAATCGAAGACTGTACATCTACATCCTCGAGTTGTAATAAAACAAAACCAATGCTCCCAACACATAAGAATTAGGAGCAGGAGTCAGCCATTCGGCCCCTTGAGCCTGCTCCGCCATTCAATAACATCATGGCTGATCTTCGACCTCAACTCCACTTTCTCCATATCCCACGATTCCCCTAGAGTCCAAAATTCTATCGCTCTCAGCCTTGAATATACTCAACGAATGAGCATCCACAGCCCTCTGGGGTAGAGAATTCCAAAGATTCACCACCCTGAGTGAAGAAATGCCTCCTCATCTCAGTCCTAAAAGCCGACCCCTTATCCTGAGACTGTGACCCCTGGTTCTAGACTCTCCAGCCAGGGGAAACAACCTCTCAGCATCTACCCTGTCAATCCCCCTCAGAATCTTATATGTTTTAATGAGATCAGCTCTCATTCTTCTAAACTCCAGAGAGTATAGGCCCAATCTACACAATCTCTCATCCCAGGGGTGAATCTAGTGAAACAGGCGATAGGTTAGAAACGGTATTAAATTTGACACAGCTACGGAGCTGCTGCGCTCCAGACAAGGAGGAGGGTAAAACCGAACCAGGGTGCCATTACTGCGGCTGGCTAATTTATAGCAAGCGACTCCCTGAACTGCTTTACACCACGACTCTATTCCTTCCACCACCACATCATTTACAGCGCACAATTCTCACTGTTCACACTGGCCCCGACATTCACGAAAAGGAACCCTTTGCCAAAACCTGCCACAGAAAAATCCAGTTATGTACCGTAGGTGATAACATTTTGTCATTGAGCTATAACCTTTAAGCTTTGCCAGTATAAATCTTTAGGTCACATTAAATGCTCTGATGTCACAGCAGCCCTTGCATCATAAAGCAGCTTAACTGCCTGAAACCTTCAATACCCTACACCAGGCACACAGCTACTGCCCGAGAAAAGTTAAAGCCTCCCCTCCCAACAGCACTGGCGTGGGGGCGACGAGATGTTGGTGACACTCGAAGCCCTGACCTAAACCACCTCCTTCACTGTGGGGAACACCAGCCAAGAGCAGAGAACCTCTGCACACAGAGGTGGAAGACCAGAGGCAGGGAATGGAACCCAGGCTGCTCTCCTGAAGGCCACATTCAGTGAAAAAGACTTGCACCTCTATCGTGCCTTCCAGGACCTCAGAAAGTGCTTTACAGCCAACAAAGTACCTTTGATGTGTAGTCACTGTTGTAATGTAGGGAAACGCAGCAGCCAATTTTGAGCACAGCAAGCTCCCACAAACAGCAATGGAATAATGCCGCATTGGCAGAGGCCCAGTTAGCCAAATCTCTCGGCTAGAGTGGTTTCAGGGTCAGAAGGGAGAGGGAGAAAGAGCGAGGGAGAAGCAGGGAAAAACCATGGAGAGGCCGCCCATCTGCTGCGGAGTCGCATGACCTGGCTCCGCACCTGGGCTTCTGGAACAAAGTCCCACCCCAGCGGTTTTGGACTGGGCACATGCGGACTGGCTACAACGACCCGAATGAGAAGCTCCACCATTTTTGAAGATGAAATTTACTGGTCTTTGATAAGTTAACATTTAACGAACTGAACTATGTAGTAAAAGGGATTCGAATTGTAGACTTCTTCTCCGCTATAAAAAGCAACGTAATTAGGTAATCGCGAGTGAGGCATGATGTACTTATTCCGAATGTTCCCACACCAGCTTATCTGTTGGGACAAGAACTCCAGAGCGGATGCTCAGCTGAATACTGAAAAGTACACACCACCGGTCTGGTCTGCCTTGTGCGACTGATCACTGTTAAGTACCAAGGCTGCTGTTTTGTGGGTTTCTTGGAAAATGGATAGAATTGAGCAATCCCTTAAAAATGGTAAAAGTACCAAAGCCAGTAGCCATGTTAATTATGAATATTATGGGATTTTCCGGAGATCACAGCAGCAGCATGGATTTTAAAGGCAACGAGTGAACAGTTCTTATTGTGGGATTTTGTACAGTACACTGGCACTCTAAACCTCCCCCTATTTGTTGTACTCGTATAGGAACAGGAGGCGGCCAGTCGGCCCCTCAAGCCTGTTCCGCCGTTCAATTAGATCACGGCTGATCTGTATCTTAACTCCATCCACCCGCCTTGGTTCCTTAACCCTTAATACCCTTACCCAACAAAAATCTCTCAATCTCAGTTTTGACATTTCCAATTGACCCCCAACCTCGACAGCTTTTTTTTTTGGGGGGGGGGGGGGGGCGGGAAAAGAGTTCCAGATTTTCACTGCCCTTAGTGTGAAGAAGTCCTGAAGAAGAATGGCAGGAATGACGTATGAGGAGAGATGGGGTCGATTGAGCTTATACTCGCTGGAGTTTAGAAGAATGAAAGGGGATCTCATTGAAACTTATAAAATTCTGACAGGACTAGACAGACTAGATGCTGGAAGGATGTTCCCGATGGTCGGGGAGTCCAGAACCAGGGGTCACAGTCTAAGGATACGGGGTAAGCCATTTGGGACTGAGATGAGGAGGAATTTCTTCACCCAGAGAGTGGTGAGCCTGTGAAATTCTCTACCACAGAAGGCAGTTGAGGCCAATTCATTAAAAATATATTCAAGAAGGAGTTGGATATATTTCTTAAGGCTAAAGGGATCAAGGGATATGGGGAGAAGGCAGGGACAGGGTACTGAATTTGGATGATCAGCCATGATCTCATTGAATGGCGGAGCAGGCTCGAGGGGCCGAATGGCCTACTCCTGCTCCTATCTTCTATGTTTCCTTCCTGATTTCACCCCTGAATGGCATGGCTCTAATTTTAAGGTTGTGTCCCCTTGTTCTGGACTCCTCCACCAGAGAAAATAGTTTTGCTCCATCTACCCTATCGAATCCTTTAAACACCTCAATTAGATCACCCCTTAATCTTCTAAATTCAACAGAATACAAGCCGAGTCTGTGCAAACTGTCCTCACAATTTAACCCTTTTAGCCCCGGGTATTATTCTGGTGAATCTGCTCTGCACCCACTCCAAGGCCAATATAAACTTCCTGAGGGTGCGGTGCCCAGAACAGAACGCAGTGCTCTAAACGGAGTTTAACCAGAGCTTTATATAACTTTAAAATAACTTCCAGCCCTTTGTGTATTACAGCCCTCTTGAGATGAAGGCCACTATTCCATTAGCCTTTTAAATTATTTTTGTACTTGTCCACTGGCTTTTAGTGATTTCTGTACATAGTCCCCTAAAATCTCTCTTGCTCCTCCACAGTTCCGAGCTTCACACCATTTAGATAAAACTCGGATCTAACTTTCTTGGGTCCAAAGTGGGTGACCTCATACTTTCCCCACATTGAACCCCGTCTGCCACAGTTTTTCCCCACTCACTTAATCAAAGTTGTGGCACGGCAGCTTCAATGAAGGAGGGTAGCAGGCAGGTGACAAAGTGCCATACACACCTGGCTGCTGGTGCTCCTGTTTGCCCCCGTCTCGGCCATTGGGTAAGTGTTGAAGGGTCTCCCAGCCGGGTGCGTGGTCTTCATTGGCCCATCGGCGCCAGGAATGTTTGGGGGACGGATATTGGGGCCAGAAAGGGGCCGCTTGTCCCTCGGGGACTGCGGGCTGGTCTCGCCCGTGTACGTAGATTTCGGCCGCTTATCGGAGCTCTCGTTTCTCTCGCGCCTGGCTAAGCGTTCCTGCAAATTGCCGGGCTCGCTGAAACCGACGTGGTTTCCTTCCCGATCGCTCGGCTGGTCTCTCCTGCCGTCTCCCTTCTCATGCGGTTTGGTCCTGCCGTCGGGATGCCTGTGGTGATCGGGGTGGGGCTCCCGGTCGTTATGATGGTTGGGCCGGTGGGCCCCAGTCCTGCTCGGCTCCTGCCCCCTGGGCTGCTGGGGGTGCGCCCGGCTATCCTCCCGTTCGGCATTGCGGTTCCTGTGCCGGTCGTCCCTGCCCTGATCCCGCTCGTCCCTGGATCCCGGCTTGCCCCTCTCGGCTCGCCCCTTGTGCTCGTGGTGCCTGTCCAGCTCAGCTGGGTAGGTGCTCTTCGTGTGGCTCTCGTGCATTCCATTCTTGTGCATGCCATCCTGCGTCGGGTCTCGATGGAGCAGAGAAGGCGGGCTCCCTCTCCGCAGGGAGTTGGAACGGGTCACAGAAACATTCTCAAATTCGTCCAGAAGCCAATTTAGTGAGCCATCGATTCCGATTTTGCTTCCTCGAACAATGGCCTGAAAGAGAAAGCGAAGAACAGGTAAATTTGAATTCACAGAGACCAAGAGAGGCATTTATTTAGGAACTAATTACTGAACTAAGGGCTAGAAAGCTGGAAATGTCACTGGCTCAGTGGGCGGCACTCTCGCCTCGGAGTCGGAAGGTCATGGGTTCAAGCCCCACTCCAGAGACTTGAGCACGCAATCTAGGCCGGCGTTCCAGTGCAGTGCTGAGGGAAGGTTTCATTGTTGTCAGCGTCACGTTGAAGGAGCACTGGATGAGATGTTAAACTGAGACACTAGTGGCCTGTTCAGGTGGAAGTGTTTGAAAAGCAGGAGACCCACCTGGTGTGCTGGCCCAATATTCCGCCTTAAGCCCACTCACAGTCCAAGCTCACACATGGCGGCAGGAATAATATACCTGTTGGTGTCTTTGGAACTACACTGAAGCATGAATTACAGGAAACTTTTTTTTTTTTTAAAACCCGGCACGGACGGGACCGACGTGGTGCCGGTTCATCAAAATTTCCGGATGACCGAACGCTATAGTAAAAGATACGGAGAGCTGAGAGCTCCGTATAAAGCAACAAACTCTGTTGCTTAGCAACAACTGTAGAACAATGGCCTCAAGTTTCAAGCGTCTCTGTAGCTTAGCAACAGCTGCAGCCACACCCTTGCACAGCACAGATGGAAGGCGGCAAATACCAATAAAACCTACTCCTGAATTTTGCCGGTTAACCGAGATTTCCGGTTATTTAGGTGCCGGTAAATCGAAAGTTTCCTGTACTGCCTTTGGGAAGGAATGAGGGTTTTAATTCGTTCCCAAAGTAATCGTCATGCAATCTGGGCACCTAACACAACACCACAGATAAAGTAGATGTACCAATCAGATTCTAATGCTGGCGTCCTGCATTAAATAATTGCGTTGTTCCACAAATGGTGTTAGGTACCGGTGGTAAATGAGCAAGCTTTGTAAACAGCGCTGGCTTTTTTTTTTTAAAACCATTTAAATGGTGCAGTCCTCACCTGAAGGTTGGGTGTTTTTAAAAAGGGAGATTCCAGAAGTGCTTTTAAAATAATTGAAGTCAGGATTCCGCCTGGAACCGTAAACAGAATCGAGCTGCAATGGTCGGGATGAATGGAGCCCACCTGTTGCCGTGCCCGCTGAACCTCGGAATTTAATCACTTTTATGAACACCACCCAGAGTCCTGCTTTTTGATTTGTTTTTTTTTTTTTTTTTAAATTTGGGGGAGAATGGGGCACCTAGATTTCATGCTCTTTTCAGAACCAACTCGAGAATCTGTTTATTGGGGGAGGGGGGAACGGAAAGCAAAGGAAGAACGAGGACAGGCTTTATTGGGGGGCTGGAGGGGGAAGTGAGAATCTTGCTGAGTGGGGGGGGGGGGGGGGGGGGGGTGGGAAAGGGAAATGGAGGAGACATCCTGTTGTGAAGACTCATTTACAAATCTCAATGCTTTCCAGCTATTTCTTCAGGGATACATTAGAGAACCAGTCACACATCTTCTCTCCCTCTCTCCAAATCAAAATGTGGAATTTTCTTGGATCTTAACGCAGTTCCATGGCACATTCACCCACTGAGGCAGTGGTGAATTATACAGAATTCACAGCACAGAAACAGGCCATTCGGCCCAACTGGTCCGTGCTGGTGTTTATGCTCCACACGAGCCTCCTCCCACCCCTCTTCATCTCACCCCATCAACATATCCTTCTATTCCTTTCTCCCTCACGTGTTTATCCAGCTTCCCCTTAAATGCACCTATACTATTCACCTCAATCACTCCCTGTGGTAGCGAGTTCCACATTCTCACCACTCACTGGGTAAAGAAATTTCTCCTGAATTCCCGATTGGATTTATTAGTGACCATCTTATACTGATGGCCCCTAGTTTTGAACTCCTTCACAAGTGGAAACATCTTCTCTTGGTCTACCCTATCGAACCCCTTCATAACTTATCAGGTCGCCTCAGTCTTCTCTTTTCTAGAGAAGGGAGCCCCAGCCTGTCCTGATACATTTGTATAGCACAAATCGTACATGAGCTA
The DNA here is from genome assembly GCF_052327205.1 of Somniosus microcephalus. Taxonomy (NCBI): domain Eukaryota; kingdom Metazoa; phylum Chordata; class Chondrichthyes; order Squaliformes; family Somniosidae; genus Somniosus; species Somniosus microcephalus. The sequence goes on from NC_141020.1 coordinate 4,918,635, forward strand.
TGTGCTAATGGTATTGGCTTGACGACGCCTTTTTAAAAGCAGGAAGTAGGTGCCGGCTGATCGACATCCACTTCGTCTCATTACGGTAGAGCAGGTTCTTTTTTTTATATCGCAGAGACACATGTGCAAGCGTTTACATTACACTGACAACACAATCAGAATCAGTTACACTCCCCATTCTTGTCGGGTGTCTGGATTTGAACACTGTAATTTCTAACAGTACCACCTGTGTGGCCCAGAGATTGGAATGCAGCCCATCTCGTACTCTTACCTCCCCCTGTTTAGACTCCCTTTCTGATGCACTGCAAGGTTCCACTGGAATGCTGCACAGCAAGTCAGCCAACAGGCCCCCCTCGCTGCTCACAGCCATCGATTTAAACAGAAACCATCTACAATTAGCAGCAGCTCAGCACACTCTACAAAAACACTAGAATGATTCCAGACCTGTCAGCATAATCATAGAGTCATAGAGTTTTACAGCACAGAAAGAGGCCCTTCGGCCCATCGTGTCCGCGCCGCCCATCCACCCCTGTCCTGTCTAATCCCATTTTCCAGCATTTGGTCCATAGCCTTGTATGCAATGGCATTTCAAGTGCTCATCCAAATGCTTCTTGAATGTTGTGAGGGTTCCTGCCTCTACCACCCTTTCAGGCAGTGAGTTCCAGATTCCAACCACCCTCTGGGTGAAAAAGTTCCTCCTCAAATCCCCTCTAAATCTCCTGCCCCTTACCCTGAATCTATGCCCCCTTGTTATTGACCCCCCTACTAAGGGGAAAAGTTCCTCTTTATCTACCCTATCTATGCCCCTCATCATTTTGTACACCTCAATCAGGTCCCCCCTCAGCCTTCTTTGCTCCAAGGAAAACAACCCCAGCCTGTTTAGTCTTTCTTCATAGCTGAGGCGCTCCATCCCAGGTAACATCCTGGTGATTCTTCTCTGCACCCTCTCCAAAGCAATCACATCCTTCCTATAGTGAGGCGACCAGAACTGCACACAGTACTCCAGCTGTGGCCTCACCAGCGTTTTGTACAGCTCCATCATAACCTCCCTGCTCTTATATTCTATGCCTCGGCTAATGAAGGCAAGTATCCCATATGCCTTTTTAACCACCTTATCTACCTGTTCCGCTGCCTTCAGAGATCTATGTACATGTACACCAAGGTCCCTCTGACCCTCTGTACTTCCTAGGGTCCTACCACTCATTGTGTATTCCCTTGCCTTATTTGTCCGTCCAAAATGCATCACCTCGCACTTTTCAGGGTTAAATTCCATTTGCCACTTTTCCGCCCATCTGACCAACCCGTTTATATCGTCCTGTAGCCTGAGGCTTTCCTCCTCGCAATTTACCACCCCACCAATTTTCGTGTCATCTGCGAACTTACTGATCATACCTTTTACATTCTCATCCAAATCATTTATGTAGATCACAAACAACAAGGGACCCAGCACCGATCCCTGAGGTACCCCACTGGACACAGGCTTCCAGTCACAAAAGCATCCTTCGACCATCACCCTCTGCCTCCTGCCACTCAGCCAGTTTAGGATCCAACGCGCCAAGGCACCCTGGATCCCATGGGCTCTTACCTTCTTGACCAGTCTCCTATGCGGGACTTTGTCAAAAGCTTTACTGAAGTCCATGTAAACCACATCCACAGCATTTCCCTCATCCACCCCCCTAGTCACCCCCTCGAAAAATTCAATCAGATTTGTCAGACATGATTTACCCGACATGATTTACCCTTGACAAAGCCATGCTGACTATCCCCGATTAATCCTTGCCTCTCCAAGTGGAGACTAATTTTGTCCCTCAGAATTTTTTCCAATAATTTCCCTACCACAGATGTTAGGCTCACTGGCCTGTAATTCCCTGGTTTATCCCTGCTACCCTTCTTGTATAATGGTACTACATTAGCTGTTCTCCAGTCCTCTGGTACATCCCCTGTGGCCAGAGAGGTTCTGAGAGCTTTATAACCATCAGGAAAGACTGAACAGAAAAGGCCGAGGGGGTAACCTGATAGAGATCTTAAAAATTATGAAGGGGCTCAATAAAATGGACGTAGAGAAGATGTGTCCACTTGCAAGACTAGAACTAGGGGCCATCAATATAAGATGGTCACTAATAAATCCAATAGGGAATTCAGGAGAAACTTCTTTACCCAGAGAGTGGTGAGAATGTGGAACTCGCTACCACAGGGAGTGGTTGAGGTGAATAGCAGAGAGGCATTTAAGGGGAAGCTAGATAAACACATGAGGGAGAAATGAATAGAAGGATATGGTGATGGGGTGAGATGAAGAGGGGGTGGGAGGAGGCTCGTGTGGAGCATAAACACCGGCACGGAGCAGTTGGGCCGAATGGCCTGTTTCTGTGCTTGCAATAGAGTGAGAGAGTTATACAGCGCAGAAAGTGGCCCTTCGGCCCATCGTGTCTGCGCCAGCCATCAAGCCCGGTCTATTCTAATCCCATTTTCCAGCACTTGGTCCGTAGCCTTGTATGCTATGGCGTTTCAAGTGCTCATCTAAATGCTTCTTGAATGTTGTGAGGGTTCCTGCCTCTACCACCCTTTCAGGCAGTGAGTTCCAGATTCCAACCACCCTCTGGGTGAAAAAGTGTTTCCTCAAATCCCCTCTAAACCTCCTGCCCCTTACCTTGAAACTATGCCCCCTGGTTATTGACCCCTCTACTAAGAGGAAAAGTTCCTTTCTATCTACCCTATCTATGCCCCTCATAATTTTGTACACCTCAATCAGGTCCCCCCTCAGCCTTCTCTGCTCGAAGGAAAACAACCCCAGCCTGTCCAGTCTCTCTTCATAGCTGAAGCGCTCCAGCCCAGGTAACATCCTGGTGAATCTCCTCTGCACCCTCTCCAATGCAATCACATCCCTCCTATAGTGTGGCGACCAGAACTGCACACAGTATTCCAGCTGTGGCCTAACTAGCGTTTTGTACAGCTCCATCATAACCTCCCTGCTCTTATATTCTATGCCTCGGCTAATGAAGGCATGTATCCCATATGCCTTCTTAACCACCTTATCTACCTATCCTGCTGCCTTCAGGGATCTATGTACATGCACACCAAGGTCCCTCTGATCCTCTGTCCTTCCTAGGGTCCTACCATTCATTGTGTATTCCCTTGCCTTGTTAGTCCTCCCAAAAGGCATCACCTCACACTTTTCAGGATTAAATTCCATTTGCCACTGTTCTGCCCATCTAACCAACCTGTCTATATCATCCTGTAGCCTGAGGCTTCCCTCCTCGCTATTTACCACTCCACCAATTTTCGTGTCATCTGCAAACTTACTGATCATACCTCCTACATGCATATCTAAATCATTAATGTACACTATAAACAGCAAGGGACCCAGCACCGATCCCTGCGGTACACCACTGGACACAGGCTTCCAGTCACAAAAACAACCTTCGACCATCACCCTCTGCCTCCTGCTACTAAGCCAATTTTGTATCCAATGTGACAAATTGCCCTGGATCCCATGGACTCTTATACCTTCTTGACCAGTCTCCCATGCGGGACTTTGTCAAAAGCCCTACTGAAGTCCATGTAGACTACATCAACTGCACTACCCTCATCTACGCACCTAGTCACCCCCTTGAAAAATTCAATCAAATTGGTTAGACATGATCTCCCCCTGACAAAACCATGCTGACTATCCTTGATTAATCCTTGCCTCTCCAAGTGGAGACTAATTCTGTCCCTCAGAATTTTTTCCAATAATTTCCCTACCACTGACGTTGGGCTCACTGGCCTGTAATTCCCTGGTTTATCCCTACTACCCTTCTTGAATAATGGTAATACTTTGCGATACTTTGTAATGCTCCCAGATCAGCGTACAAAACCTATGCTCACAATGGCGTGCAGTGCTGAAGGAGTGGCGCAGTGCCGTAACAGGCGAGACCTTAAATCACGGACTTATCTATTTGTTCAGGTCGGCCGGCGCTAAGGGCTCAGGGTACTAGTCCTTTCTCAACCAATGCCGCCAAAAACAATTAGCTGCCAATAATCGCGTTCGCTGTCTGCGGGATCTTGCTGTGTGCGAAAAAGGGTGCCGCACTTGCCTACAGAACAGTGACCGCACTTCAAAAAGCAACTGGCTGAATGTGGGGCACCTTGAGACATGCCGACGCGCTCGATCAATGAAAATTCTTTCTTCCCTCCCTCGACAAAGGTGCCGACAGGGAACATTGTGGCGATTACCCAATAGCCAACATGCAAGGAGCACTCACAGGGTGCTGCACACGGCAAATCTACCGCCGCTAAATCTACTGAGGATCCATCGACTTTTAGGCTGCGCCTTTTAAAAAAAAATGATTTCTTGTGTTTTGTGATTTTTTTTTCTGTGAAGTGCAAAGACTTGATTGGCTGAGTTGCTGCATTAAAAAGGTCATGGGTCGGCTATTGAAGGTGATGGGAGGCATCGGTGGATGTTCATGTCGCCTGCCTCACCCAGACACGGCTCTCTGCCACTTGCATCACCGCCATATCTGTTTGCTGCTGAACGAACCGATGGAAACGTCTGTCAATAATCAAACGGTGTTTGCCGCCGCCTTGTGTCTCTATCAAGACCATGGTGGAGACTTTTAATGTGAAATTGTTCTGGTGTCATTTTCACCCAAAGGTTTTGTTGATGTAAATTCAATTCCGTGGATGAAACACGGATCCGCAGCATATCCTGATTTGCTGACAATACAATAGCAGCTACTGCAGCCCAGCGATGCACAGGATGTTTCACTAACAGTCACTTGTCCTTACAAACCACAAGCTGCTCACACCAAATATCGATTGGTGTTGTGATCCAGCCAAGAATAAGCGATGAGAAATGGACCTGGCTTCCAGCTGTGGGGGGCGGCAGCAGTTTCAATTTTGATGTTGCTGCAAGGAATGACCAGGGGCTCGGAGCTTAAGCCCTGCTCTGTCACATAATCCTGCGTCGTAATATAGTACAGGAGTACTCGGAAACTCAGGGTGGGGGAAGAGCATAATGGCAACACCAATCGGGATATGGGTGACGAACATTGGTAAATAACTTAAAAGATCATTTATGTATTTTTTTTTTAGACAAATATAATGATTACAAAAGTGATTTCCTTCAAATGCCTCCACTGCCTCACTCCACCCAACCGCAGCAATCTTCTTCAGTCCTATCCCCCAGTACCTACCCTCTGATCTTCCAACTTAATTTACTGCCTCTCCCGCCACCGCTGGCACCAGAGCCTGCAGCTGCCGATCCCTGCTACTCCCTTCCTAAACCCAACCAGCTATCTACTAAACTAACCTGTACTGCGCCTAATCTCAGCGTGCGCGATGTCAACACTGGATCCCAAATGTAACCCCCTGTGCTTGTGCACAAATTTTAAAATCTCTATCAAAGCACAAAATCTTCCCCAAATATCCTTACTAACGGAAATAAGGGGCCCACTCGAAAAGCTTCACTTTCGGATGCTGACTGACCTGCGTACGGTATTTTCAGTTCTCGTTTACCGTTCCATTAGACCTAACTAAAAGAACTTACATTTCTCCAGCGCCTTTCGCAACCTCAGGACATCCCAAAGTACTTTACAGCCAATGAAGTACTTTTTGAAGTGTAGTCACTGTTGTAATGTAGGAAAACGCGGCAGCCAATCTGCGCACAGCAAGATCCCACAAACAGCAATGTGATAATGACCAGATCATCTGTTTTAGTGATGCTGATTGTGGGATAAATATTGGCCCAGGACACCGGGGATAACTCCCCTGCTCTTCTTCGAAATAGTGCCATGGGATCTTTTACATCCACCTGAGTGAACAGACGGGGCCTCGGTTTAACGTCTCATCCGAAAGACGGCACCTCCAACAGTGCGGCACTCCCTCATCACTGCACTGGGAGTGTCAGCCTGGATTTTTGTGCTCAAGTCTCTGGAGTGGAGCTTGAACCCACGACCTTCTGACTCCGAGGTGAGAGAGAGTGCTGCCCACTGAGCCACGGCAAGTTACTGACGGACTTCAACCCGTGACAGCAGATTCGAGGAATCTAGTACAGGAAACTCTTTGGTATCCGGCACCAACGGGACCGGCGCGTTGCCGGTTGATTAAAAATTCTGGATGACGGAGAGGGTTATCTACCGAGTCTATTTTTAACAAACTAAGAGTCAGACTCCTGTTATTGAGGTGTTCGGACTTCTGACAGTGCCAAGAAGCCGAGTAGTGGCAATTTGGAGAACTACCCCCACTGACTAACTCAGCCACCGCGGGAGACTCGGACTCGGCAACATTTCCGGTTATTGAGGTGTTTTCAGAGTATGAATTTTGCCGGTTAATAGAGAATTCCAGATATTTAGGTGCTGTTTAAATGAGTTTCCTGTAAATGGTCAGTGTTTTCAGATGGATTTGCTGATCAAATAATTAATCTTGCAAGACAAAGATTTGCAAATTGGCTGTTTTTATTTGCAAGCTCACTGAAATCTTGATCAAAATTCCTGTCAAACTGGCCACTTGTTTATCTGACTTAAACCGCACTGCTGTTGCACTGGTCTTAGTGTCTCAATGAGCTGGAGAGGAAGAGAAAAATCGAATTTAAGCCAACAGGGAACAGATTAAACTCTGAAGTGCGCTAAGTGCTATAGGACTGCCTTAAGCAAAAAGTGAAGAGAGAATTTCTCACTCGGGCATTACAGAGGAGAAAAGAATATCTGTTATACAAGGGCAATTTCACACGAGCTTCTGATACTCTCTCGGGTCCACCAACTACATCCACAGTGAGTGGACAAGTGTGTTTACATGGGGGGGAAAACTAGGATAGACTGAATAGCTAAAGTTGTTACAAGAGCTGTTAACAGCAGCCAATGCCACGGTCACAGACACCTCTCTCAGGCTTCAACATTCCAACGTGGGAAAACGGCCGTCGAGAAATTCCTCTACACAACAGAAATAATACAACTTGGAAACAATGCCACTGGATCCTGGTCCCACTACCCTGTCAGCGAGTCTCCGCTCACAGCTAAATGCACAGATTCCTTCCTTCTTTAGCTACCCAAATTGCAGATCTCCAGGCTGCAAAGGAATGTATGTGACTCACGTGGTGCCGGGAGGGAAGATAAATAGTGGGGAGAGCAACAGACGGAGATTCAGGGTCTCTGTTCAAACACTGTTACCCCAAGACCTAGTCTGATGATGTAAAAAATGCCTTTAGGTCATTAGATTGGAGTATTTATCTCGTTCATGGGCCTTGCTAATTTATTTTGGGGGGGTTGTGGCACTTAAATTCCTTACTGTAATTGTGCAGCGCTCTTTCAGCACCAGTTCAATACAAACGTACGATGTAATCATCGGACACTTTTACACCGATAATTAACCACCCACCGCAGCAGCAGCTCGGTGTTCTTGGCACTGCCGGCACCTGGCACATCTCTGATCACTCCCAGGATCCAGCTTTCCCTCCCGAGTCCGCGAATGGTCGCCTCCGTCCCACTGCCACCCCTCCTGCCGCCCATTCCCCAGGGCCCGCGATCACTGCCGGTAATAAGGGAAGCCCCAGTCTCTGCTTCAGTGCTGCTCTCCCAGCCCAACACTGTGCAAAAAGCGCCTAATGTGAGGACTTCAGCCCCCTATCAAGAAAGAGCACTTTTCAAGAGATTTAAAATTGCATTTGAAGACTAATTTGAAAGTCTACAGGGACAGGATAAATTGTGCTCTGTTTATATTAAGATAGCGTCTAACTGAAGAATTGGACGATTTCAACATTGCATGTTTTTGTAATCCCGGTTAAAACCTGCTTTAGCCAACACCCCACACAGATTTTGTGTGTCCTTTGTTCTGTTGGCTTCTGCAAAGCTAAATAATATTTGATCTGGCTTTTGCTCATTTAAAAAAAAAATAAACTTCACAGTATTTCAGTTGCTAATCTGATTTATTGAAACTGCCGCTCCCTTCGTAAACTTAACCGTGACCCCATCACAAGTCACAGCAACTTCTGCTGGGCTGGATATGGAGAGGTGCAGGATATGGCTAGGCACGGCGGGCTGAATCTAGCACAGCGGTCTGGAGGTCCCACGCAGGCCGCTCACCGGCCTTCATAATGGAAGAAGCCGCACATGCGCGAAAATCTGAAGGACAAAGGGCAGCATGGCGCGCATGGGAACACCACCCCCTCCAAGTCACACGCGCCATCTTGGCTTGGTTCCTTCAGCGTCGCTGGGTCAAAATCCTGGAACTCCCTCCCTAACAACACCGTGGGAGCACCTTCACCACACGGGACTGCAGCGGTTCAAGGCGGCGGCTCACCATCACCTCCCCAAGGGGCAACTAGGGATGGGCAATAAATGCCGGCCTTGCCAGCGACGCCCACATCCCAGTAAATGAATAAATAAAAACAAGATCCAGGAGACCTCGGTGACTGGATGACACAGCTCCATTATACACCTACGTTCTATATGTAGATTTGTTCACCTCAGCAGGCTCGAGGGGCCGAATGGCCTACTCCTGCTCCTATCTTCTATGTTTCAGGAACTCGTCCAGTTTCCTTTTTGAACAAGCAGCGAATCCGCACTCAATGCCCATGCCAGCAACTTATCCCAGAGGTTGAGGACCCTCTGCGAAAGGCACGGAGTCCTCAATACGATTGTGTCTAATGGTTAATCTAGAAGCCATTGCTATGGTGTATTTGAATCCTCTATAAAGGATGAAGACGACAGACAATATCGGACAAAATAAGATAATTGGCAAAAGAACCAGGGGGTGAGGAAGAGAATATTTTTTACGCAGCGAGTTCTGATCTGGAACGTGCTGCCTGAAAGGGCGGTGGGAGCAGATTCAATAGTAACTTTCAAAGGGGAATTGGATAAATACTTGAAAAGGAAAAAAAAAAAATCAGGGCTTTGGTGAAAGCACAGGGGAGTGAAACTAATTGAATAGCTTTCAAAGCCGAATGGCCTCCTACGGTGCAGCAAGATCATTTAAAAATATAAAAGCACTACATGGGTGGCTTAGAGCATTAAAACCAAAACAGTAATGGAGAACCAGCAGAATTGCTTTTGATTGAGATTTATTAGGAGGGTTATTTCAGTCGTTGGAATATGGAAACTTTTAAAACAGTGTGACTCAAACCTAATTGCCAGCGTCAGCCCCTCATCAAATCTTTGCACAACTGATGACTGTGGCCAAACCAAATGCTTCCATTTATACACAACAGAGGGGTTTGAGAATATCAATTTAATGAGGGTCTGTAAACAGAAGCCCCTTCCCGAATATGCCATAAAATCCATCGTACAGATAACACGCTGTAAGCGGCACCGTTGAAATTGATGCTGGCAGGTGGCGAGCGGTAATTTCCCGGTATGAACGGTTGCCTGCTGTAAGTGTGGGCGCTACATGGTGGAGACTGTACTGGGGTTAGTGACTGAAGCAATCTCAGCATTGAAGAATAGGCCAGACCGGTGGCTGAAAGAAAGGGGAAGAAGGGAATATGGGACAGGATGGGCACATGGGATCAAGACCAACTCGGGATAAACACCCGTGTTGTACATAAGAACATAAGAAATAGGAGCAGGAATAGGCCACTTGGCCCCTCGAGCCTGCTCCGCCATTCAATAAGATCATGGCTGATCTTGGGCTCAAAGCCACTTCCCCGCCCGCTCCCCATAACCCTTCACTCACTTATCTTGCAAAAATCTGTCTATCTCCACCTTAAATGTCCAGCCTCCACAGCTCTCTGCGGCAGAGAATTCCACAAATTTACGACCCTCAAAGAAATTCCTCCTTATCTCAGTTCTAAAATGACGACCCTTTATTCTGAAACTGTGCCCCCGAGTACTAGATTTCCCCATGAGGAGAAACATCCTCTCTGCATCTACCTAGTCGAGCCCCCTCAGTATCTTATACGTTTCAATAAGATCACATCTCATTCTTCTAAATTCCAATGAGTAGAGGCCCAACTTGCTCAACCTTTCCTCATAAGTCAACCCCCTCAACTCTGGAATTAACCGAGTGAATCGTCTCTGAACTGCCTCCAATGCAAGTATATCCTTCCTTAAATAAGGAGACCAAAACTGTACGCAGTGCTCCAGGTGTGGTCTCACCAATGCCCTGTACAGTTGTAGCAGGACTTCCCTGTTTTTATACTCCAACCCCCTTGAAATAAAGGCCAACATGCCATTTGCCTTTTTGATTACTTGCTGTACCTGCATGCTAACTTTGTGTTTCATGCACAAGGGCCCCCAGGTCCCTCTGAACTGTAGCATTTTGTAATCTCTGTCCATTTAAATAATAATTTGCTTTTTTATTTTTCCTGCCAAGGTGGATAATTCCCTTGTAATTAAACTTTCCTCCTCTGCTGCAGAGCCTCAATGCACTGAGTACCTGCGAGGCTCGGGTTAATGTTCCTAAGGTGGCTGCGGGCCTGTATCTCCCGAAATGGCCCATTTGGAGGAGAGGGAAGCTGGATGTAAAATCCACTATTTTTAAACAAAGTCGGATTGGGGGTATTTATCCATAGGAAGGAATATAGGACGAGGAACAGGCCATTCAGCCCCTCGAGCCTGTTCCGCCATTCAATTCGATCACGGCAGTTCTGCGTCCAATCCTCATCTACCCGCCTTGGTTCCGTAACCCCGAATACCCTTGTCTGACAAAAATCTATCAATCTCAGTTTTGAAATTTTCAACTGACCACCCCCCAGCCTCAACAGCTTTTCTTTTGGGGGGGGGGGGGGTAGGGGGTGGAAGAGAGAAATTAAAAGATAGCGAAGATATGACAGCGAGTCACTGGCGAGAATATTCAGTGCATGTAAACACAATCTCCGAGCCCTCCTTAGATTGAGGCATACGTACATACACATCCTGCAGGTCCCAGCTGCGCAGGAAATGATTTGAGGAGTTAGACTAATCCAATTCGCGTTACATTAAATTTTTTTTTTTTTTTTTTTAAGGACAGAATTGCCAGTAAAAACACTCGAATCACACGTAATAAAAAGGGAATTGGGCCAATTCAATCACGATAAACCAGTGGCCTCAATTATAGAGAATAGCAGTCTCTTTGTACATTGTAGGCAAGCCTTTCGGTTAACATAGAAATACATGGGATTCACAATGCAATCGCCAATTTAGAAGTACAACTGCATCAATCTCATGGGGCTTACTCATTCACTGAGAACCAGGGGCTATGGGCAGGACAATATTTTAATTCAGCGTGCAGTCTGGGCACCGAGCCAACTTGCCATCACACTGCAGGCAGATTCACACCGCGCCAGAACAAAGGCTCGGGTGAGCACAGGTTCAGGTGGGAATAGCTCGCCAGCATTTATTGCTCAGGCTCCTGAATAAAGAATGGCCACTTGGGTGAGCAACGCAGGGAACTGCACTCCTACAAAGAAATGTCGCAGTGGATTTGGGCCAAGTTTACAGCGGTCTCGAAGGCAAAAAAAAAATGGCGAACACAAGAGAGAGTCGCTCCCTGAAGTTCATCGAAAGAAAGACCCGAAAGACTTGCATTTCTATAGCGCCTTTCACGGCCACCAGATGTCCCAAAGCGCTTTACAGCCAATGAAGTACTTTCTGAAGTGCAGTCACTGTTGTAATGTAGGAAACGTGGCAGCCAATTTGCGCACAGCAAGCTCCCACGAACAGCAATGTGATAATGACCAGATCATCTGTCTTATTGATGTTGATTGAGGGATAAATATTGGCCAGGAGAACTCTCCTGCTCTTCTTCAAAATAGTGCCATGGGATCTCCTACGTCCACCCTTGAGAGCAGACGGGGCCTCGGTTTAACGTCTCATCCAAAAGACGGCGCCTCCGACAGCGCAGCACTCCCTCAGTGCTGCACTGGAGTATCAGGCTAGAGTTTTTTGCTCATTGCAGTTTTAAACAGAAAAAAAACAGGCAGAACCAAGAAACAGGAAGATGAACTTTCCACATTTGCACTGGCATTAGTCAGGGAATTGCACATCCCCGCCATGATTTTCTACCCATTCATTTTAATGGATACAAGTTTAATGGCCTGGGAGGTGCCCACTCCGCACTCCCATCACCGGCTCACAGCCAAACTCCACACTCCCATCACCGGCTCATGGTCAAGCTCCACACTCCCATCCCCGGCTCAGGGTCAAGCTCCACACTCCCATCACCGGCTCATAGCCCACACTCCCATCACCGGCTCACAGCAAAGCTCCGCACTCCCATCACCGGCTCAGGGCCAAGCTCCTCACTCCCATCACCGGCTCAGGGAAAAGCTCCCTCCAGCGGCCTTTCACAGAAATCACAGAAACCCCACAGTGCAGATAGAGGCCATTTCGGCCAATCGAGCCTGCACCGACACATATCCCACCCGATCCCCGTAACCCCTACACCAACACATATCCCACCCTATCCCCGTAACCCCATGTATTTAATCCCCCTAACACTAAGGGTCAATTTATCATAGCCAATCAACCTAACCCGCACATCTTTGGACCTCCCTTCCACTCCAACACTTCCCACTAACTTGGGAAGGGAAGGAGTGGAAGGGAGGTGAGGAACCAAGATAGATGAAAGGATGCTAAACAGTAGTTACCAAAAAAAACTGTACATAAAGACAGAAAAGTTTGAAAATATTCAAGGGGAGGAAAAACTAAAATGGAAACATAATGACCCAGTCACGCCTCTGTTCAAAAAATGTGAAAATTTCAAAACTTGAAACGAAAATCCTGTTGTGCTGCATATTTTATTCACACGTAAACTATTTGTACCAGAAAGCTGGTGCTGAGGGTGGTGGGTGGACTAACTGCACCCCCCGGCTCCCCACCAGTTCCCCAATGCTGCTCTGAAATGGATCCCAGGGAGGTGTGCACGAGTTACCCCGGTCGACTCGCTCTCTCTCTCCCTCACCCCAGGGAAATGCCAGCTTCTACCAGGGGTCTGCCCAAAGAAGCGGGACTGAGCCTGAGAACCCATCGCAGGTGGTGGGTTTCAGACACTGACCCACATCATGGTGCGACTTCAACGTGCATCGACACCACAACACATCTCACACCGCGGTTTTGCTTTTATTTAGAAACTAAGGTGAAGGGTTCAGGCCCACCGCACCAATAACAACTTGCATTTATATAGCGTCTTTAACGTAGTAAAACGTCCCAAGGCGCTTCACCAGAGCGTTATTGGACAGAATGTGACATCGAGCCACATAAGGATATATTAGGAGACCAAAAGCTTGGTCAAAGAGGTCGGTTTTAAGGAGCGCATTAAAAAAGGAGCAGAGAGAGGCGGAGAGGTTTAGGGAGGAAATTCCAGAGCTTGGGGCCTAGACGGCTAATCAAGGTCTGAAAACAGTGAAATAAATGGGAAGCTGTGATTAAGTGAATGGCATGTTGGCCTTTATTGCAAGGGGGTTGGAGTATAAAAGAGTAAGGAAGTCTTGCTACAATTGTACAGGGCCTTGGCGAGACCACACCTGGAGTACTGTGCACAGTTTTGGTCTCCTTATCTAAGGAAGGATATACTTGCCTTGGAGGCGGTGCAACGAAGGTTCACAATTCTGTGACTACATAATTATCACCCAATTCATTCACAGTTACATCTTTTCCTGGTTTTACCCAGGCTCAGATCCCAAGGCAGAGAGAAAGCACTTAAACCCATCGAGTTTCATTTCCAACTCTCTTCCCCTGCATCAGGCCCACCTTCAGCATATTCCCTGCAAAAACGAGAGCAAACCTGCCCATTTCTTTTCTGAGTGCATCACTCGAGTCTACACTAATCAGCAGCCCTCTTTCGTGTGTGGAATGCAAAGCAGTTACTGAATGCGTTATGTTTTTGCACCCCTCAGCTAGTTTCTGCTCGGAGAAATGGCCGGCAGCACAATCAACATAATTGAAAAGAAAGTCATTTACAATCTCCGTGCAAAATTTAACCAACCCTTGTTGAATGCCAAAGCAATGCTCCTTAAAGCAGAACTCATGAAAGCAATTATAGGGGATCCCATCAACAGATTTGTCTGTTTATTTACAAATGTCCTGATAAGGAGGCTGAAGTTGGTGTGGAGATTTGACACCTGAACAATTCATTTTGCTTAATACAAGCGACTGGATAAAAGCAGCATTTCACCCACCGCAGGAGTGATGTGATTAAGCATTCTCTACTATACTGTATTCCAACTATCCAGAAAGAGATGAACTGAAAGTTTCCTAATGAGGCAATTGCCAAAACTAGAATCAAAGAAAATCGGCCGGCTTAAATCCCAGCAAAAAAGTTAATAAAGAAATGAAGATGTCGTAACTGAGCAAGCAGCGAGTCACATAATCCACTAGCTGGAATGCCTGTGCTGCTTAGTGCCAGGCAGTCCCAGGCACAGACAGCTGCAGACTGACACCAGATCCAGTGAGGCCCCATCTGAAAGCACCACGTATTTTTCTCCTCTATAAACCGTATTCTCTCAGTGCCGCGTGATCGAGTGCTGTCGTTTCATGGCTATTGTTGGCCTTTCCTCCTCCCCCCCCACCCCCAACTCAGCAGAAACCTGCGTTAACTCCACATTAAGGCAATCAGGGAAACACAGCACCGTCTCAGTACGAAAAACAGATGACGTAAAACGCCTTCAAGTTTTCAATCTATCCCTTCTAAGATCCAGCAATCGCCAGATCAAAGGAGACAGATTAGTAAAGAAACCAGTAAATGCACCAAGATTGAAAAAAGGAATACAAGAGGGAGCAAGGAAGTGGGGAAAATTAAAATCTTATATAAATTATACCTACACAGTAGTTGCCACTTATGACAGGTGTGGTTTGAGTGCAATGGTCCCTCGATTTTTTTTTGGGGGTGTGCAGTCGCTTTAAGTGGCTGCGCAGCCCATTCAGATTTTTGTGCATGCTGTTTCTCCCGTTTAAAAGCCGGTGAGCGGCCGCGCCGCTCAACGGGAACGTTGTTTGAGTGACCAACTGAGTAAACCACATCTGCCCAAGCCAAACGCATTAACACGTGTACAAGTGTCTTTATTTGCACAGTGACTTGTGCAACCAAGCTTCTCGTTTTAATTAAAAACAACAGAAAATGCTGGAAACACTCAGGTGGTCAGGCAGCATCCGTGGAGAGAGTAACAGAGTTAACGTTTCAGGTCGATGACCACCAACCTCCATGTCCAATTACAATAGCAATCGGAAATGCTGGACAAATCAGGTGTGATTATCCCATTGCTGTTTGTGGAGCCTTGCTGTAAAAGCGCTTTGGGACATCCTGAGGTCGTGAAAGGCGCTATAGAAATGCAAGTTCTTTCTTTACTGTTGATTCTGTGCAGGTTAATTTTAATAAATTGCAGCATCCCAGTTGCAATTGTGTATACCTCTGGTATGGAACTCTGGAATCTCAGTTACGAACAGAGAATCCAACGATTCTGGACATTTTCAGTAAAATTCTAGGTTTTGCAAATTTGAAAAGTTGAAGGACGGTAAGAAACATTTCTGAACCAGATGCCATCGAAGGCTTAGATCTCACAACACACACATTTAAGTTCACAGCACAAGTAGGACATTCGCTGGGTAACTTTAGAAAAATCAAAAAGACGACCTTCATAGTTTACTTGGACTTCCTCTCTTACACGACGAAGATGAGCACCTTCATTTAAAGAGGGGATCATCAATCGGAGCCCAGTTAAATAAAACCAGACAGCTCAAGGAGCTATAACGAAGGTTAATCTAATGGTTTCTTTTTTTCCCCCCACTCCAGAGACTTGAGCACAAAAATCCAGGCTGACACTCCCAGTGCAGTGCTGAGGGAGTGCCGCACTGTCGGTGGTGCCGTCTTTCAGATGAGACGTTAAACCGAGGCCCCGTCTGCTCTCTCAGGCGGACGTAAAAGATCCCATGGCACTATTTTGAAGAAGAGCAGGGGAGTTCTCCCCGGTGTCCTGGGCCAATATTTATCCCTCAATCAACATCACTAAAACAGATGATCTGGTCATTATCACACTGCTGTTTGTGGGAGCTTGCTGTGCGCAAATTCGCTGCCGTGTTTCCCACATTACAACAGTGACCACACTTCAAAAAGTACTTCATTGGCTGTGAAGCGCTTTGAGACCTCCCGAGGTCACGAAAGGCGCTGGAGAAATGCAAGTCTGTGTCTTTCTTTTTAGCCAATCGCTTGACTTCTTTAGAATTAATTTAAGCAGCAAATAATGACTTCACCGGGGATGACTCTTCGCTGAATCCAACCAACAGTGCGAGAAAACCAGTTTCACAAGCCCACAGTTCATGTGATGATTGATCAAAGATGTGTTTTTCTTGCTGGCCAAGTAGCAGAGCTCTTAGAGTTCTGACCTGAAACTTTTAACTCTGTTTCTCGCTCCACTGATGCTGCCTGACCTGCTGAGTGTTTCCAGCATTCTCTGTTTTTGTTTCAGATTGCCATCATCCGCGGTATTTTGCTTTTGTTTCAGTGTTCCACGCTGGTAAACCGGACAGTTTTAGCTGCTTTAAACTCCAGCAGTACCTCTAGCCCACCTGGCAAACTCTATCTAAACACACTCTTGCACGTAAGATTGCTGAGGTGTGCCCTACAGGGAAAGTGGGCGCGTACACTGCATCCGGTAAACAGAAACGCTATTAATGCGGCTCTCAGTAGTTTGGACACTATGCAACCATCACTATGCTTAAAACATGCCAAGCCAGACACCGAGCTGGTCAGAAAAAAAAAATACTATTTTCTGTTTAGCTTCTTCAGTGGCGAGATTCAGTGCCTGTGACAATGGCATTCGCACTCAATTCACCCAAACAAGTAGATAATATTATAGCAAAATACTGCGGATGCTGGAAATCCGAAATAACAACAGAAAACGCTGGAAAAACTCAGCAGGCCAGGCAGCATCCGTGGAGAGAGAAACAGAGTTAACGTTTCAGGTCAAAACCCTTCATTCTGCCAGCGCAATTCACACCCCATCTAGAGCCATCCTTTGTTCCTTAACCTGTCCCATTACCACCTCCTCTCGCCTTGAATATCTCAATGTCTCTCACTCTCTCCTGCTTTCGATCCTATCACTGACCTTCCCGTTTGTTCTTTCATCCCCTCCCCCTTTTCCCAGCCCCCACTTGCTTTAAAATCTGTTCCATTTCCTGTTTTTTTCCAGTTCTGACGAAGGGTCTTCGACCCGAAACGTTAACTCTGTTTCTCTGTCCACGGATGCTGCCTGGCCTGCTGAGTTTTTCCAGCATTTTCTGTTGTTATTAAGTAGATAATATTAACTAAACCGGGAGGTGGTGAGCAAACTGGAGCCACGAGGCTTCCCCGAGCCCTGCCAATGTGGTTCACGAAGCGCTGGCAATTTAGTCAGGTTTGTGGGTATCTCTTTGCTGCTAGTTTGCTCTGTTTGAATTTCAGGACCCTGGCAACCTCAATGGGGAATTAACCCTGAACAGAAACACCCAGATCGGTTCATATCAGCCACCGGAGATCTGGACAAATTAATGGTAACAAAGACAGATTTTATAAGCCCCCTCCCCTGGGTCCAGAGTACACACAAGAGGCTCTCAAAGGCTGTCCCTACTCTAAATAATCTGAAACAATAGTAAAACTGTTAACTTTTGTATTTCCCCCCCCCCCCCCCCCCCCCAAAAATGATATGGCGCATCTCAGTTGTTTCACTTAATAATTGCTCCCAACATCAGAACACCCAGAATCTAACCCTGCACATGGCGTAGATATGATGCACCATTTGGGTTGAACACAGGTCAACATGTTGTGGATGTTTCTCCCCTCCCTAGCTCGTAGATAACCAAATCCAACTGTCGCACTTGACCCACTGCCTGGAGGAGAGCTGCGAGCTCAGCACAGATCAGGGATCAAATCTGGGACCTTACAGTTTCCACAGCTCAGCATCGCACCGTGCAGAGTGTTTACCCGCAGTCACCGGGGACCTCCCGATGAGTCGCTTTATTTATCTTTAAAAGTTCATAAAAATAGGAGACTTCTTGGCAGTTGAAAGATGTTTGCTAAAACCATAGGCTTACTACACAAAGGGAGGCCATTCAGCCCACTGTGTCTGTGTGAGCTCTTTGCTAAAACAATTGAAAAGTAATCAAGTAATCACACTGCCTTGTGCACTCCCCATAGTCTTATATCTTTCTCCGCTTCTACTATTTATCCATTTTTGCACTTGCAGGATGCTAGGACTCTGCTTAAACCACTTCCTGAGGTAAAGTATTCAACGCTCCAACAACCCTCTGCATAAAGACATTTCTTCCAACCTCTCCTCATTCTCTGACATTTTAAATTGCTAACCCTTCGTCAATGACTCTCAACCAGAGCAAATAGCCTTGGCTTGGTTGCACCATCACAACTCTTGATATCAAAAACCTCTCAAACCTCCTCTTAGCTTTCTCAGTGGGAACAGTCCCAGTACCTCGAAGTCTCGCCTTATAATCGCTGTCGGCCGTGGCTCAGTGGGCAGCACTCTCGCCTCGGAGTCAGGAGTTTGTGGGTTCAAGTCCCACTCGAGACTTGAGCACAGAAATCCAGGCCGACACTCCCAGTGCAATACTGAGGGAGTGCTGCACTGTCAGAGGTGCCGTCTTTCGGATGAGGCTTTAAACCGAGGCCCCGTCTACCCTCTCAGGTGGACGTAAAAGATCCCATGGCACTATTTCAAAGAGCAGGGGTGTCCTGGGGCCAATATTTATCCCTCAATCAACATCACTAAAACAGATTATCTGGTCATCATCACATTGCTTTTTGTGGGAGCTTGCTGTGCGCAAATTAGCTGCCGCGTTTCCCATATTACAACAGTGACTACACTTCAAAAAAGTACTTCATTGGCTGTGAAGCGCTTTGAGACGTCCGGTGGTCGTGAAAGGCGCTATATAAATGCAAGTCTTTCTTTTCTTTCTTTATAATAGTTTCCCACCCGACATCACCCTGGTTGATTAATCAATGGTTGATCACACCTCGAGTCCCCCCGAGAGCGCTGCTGGTAACGGTCGCGCGGCATACCTTACGTGGAGCGAGCTGAATGGGCGTGATGTACGATGGGTCGACCAGCGGCTTGGGCCTTTTGGCCGTGTCCTCGAGGAGGCTCTGCCATTGCCTCGGAAGCCCGGTAAACTTCTGCTCCTGCTGATCGAAGCCGGTGTGAACGCGGTGCTCGAAATTCACAGGCGCCGAGATCTCCACCCGCTTCTTTTTCTTTCCGAACATAATTGAGATGAGTGTCAAATTCCTGGCAGGGTGAAGAACAAGACTGTAAGCCGATTCTCAAGAAGGAGGCAAAATAAAATTTTAAAAAATCACCGAGGGCCGCTGCAATTTAAAAAAGACAAGTGCGTTCCATTGTAAAATATATGCACGTTAAAAAAGAATCAAAAAAAAGAGTCACAAAATTCCCCGTGCAAAGTAATTATGTTTGCGTACATTACATCAAAGAACAATGAGGTGGGGTCACAAGGGGTCAAATATTGCAGATGCTGGGGTCTGTATGAAAAACAAAAAACATTTTTTTTGGCTGGAAATCACAGCAGGTCCGGCCGCATCTGTGTAAAGAGAACAAGCCAATGTCCACTCGAGTCTGGATGACCCTGCATCAGGTGGGGTTACATGTAGCGTGACATGAACCCAAGATCTCGGTTAAGGCCGTCCTCATGGGTGCGGAACTTGGCTATCAGTTTCTGCTCGACGATTTTGCGTTGTCGTGTGTCTCGAAGGCCACCTTGGAGAATGCTTACCCGAAGATCGGAGGCTGAATGTCCTTGACTGCTGAAGTGTTCCCCGACTGGGAGGGAACACTCCTGCCTGGTGATTGTTGCGCGGTGTCCATTCATCCGTTGTCGCAGTGTCTGCATGGTCTCGCCGATGTACCATGCTCCGGGGCATCCTTTCCTGCAACGTATGAGGTAGACAACGTTGGCCGAGTCACATGAGTATGTACCATGTACCTGGTGGGTGGTGTCCTCACGTGTGATGATGGTATCTGTGTTGATGATCTGGCATGTCTTGCAGAGGTTGCTGTGGCAGGGTTGTGTGGTGTTGTGGTCGCTGTTCTCCTGAAAGCTGGGTAATTTGCTGCGAACGATGGTCTGTGAGGTTAGGCGGCTGTTTGAAAGCGAGTAGTGGAGGCGTGGGGATGGCCTTAGCGAGGTGTTCGTCGTCATCGATGACATATTGAAGGCTGCGAAGAACATGGCGTAGTTTCTCCGCTCCGGGGAAGTACTGGACGACGAAGGGTACTCTGTTGGTTGTGTCCCGTGTTTGTCTTCTGAGGAGGTCTATGCGATTTTTCGCTGTGGCCTGTCGGAACTGTCGATCGACGAGTCGAGCGTCATATCCCGTTCTTACAAGGGCGTCTTTCAGTGTCTGTAGGTGTCCATCGCGTTCCTCCTCGTCTGAGCAGATCCTGTGTATTCGCAGGGCTTGTCCATAGGGGATGGCTTCTTTAACGTGGTTAGGGTGGAAGCTGGAGAAGTGAAGCATCGTGAGGTTGTCCGTGGGCTTGCGGTAGAGTGAAGTGCTGAGGTGTCCGTCTTTGATGGAGATTCGTGTGTCCAGGAATGAGACTGATTCTGAGGAGTAGTCAATGGTGAGTTTGATGGTGGGATGGAACTTGTTGATGTTATCGTGTAGTCTTTTCAGTGATTCTTCGCCGTGGGTCCATAGGAAGAAAATGTCGTCGATGTATCTGGTGTATAGCGTTGGTTGGAGATCCTGTGCAGCGAAGAAATCTTGCTCGAACTTGTGCACGAAGATGTTTGCGTATTGGGGTGCGAATTTGGTCCCCATGGCTGTTCCGTGTGTTTGGGTAAAGAACTGGTTGTCGAAGGTGAAGACATTGTGGTCAAGGATGAAGCGGATGAGTTGTAGGATGGCGTCTGGAGATTGGCTGTTGTTGGTGTTGAGTACTGAGGCTGTCGCAGCGATGCCGTCATCGTGGGGGATACTGGTGTAGAGTGCCGAGACGTCCATCGTGGCGAGGAGTGTTCCTGGTTCAACTGGTCCGTGGGTGCTGAGCTTCTGTAAGAAGTCTGTAGTGTCGCGACAGAAGCTGGGGGTTCCCTGTACGATGGGTTTCAGGATGCCCTCGACATATCCAGAGAGGTTCTCACACAGGGTTCCGTTGCCTGATGCGATAGGACGTCCAGGTGTGTTGGCTTTGTGTATCTTTGGGAGGCAGTAGAAGTCTCCCACGCGGGGAGTACGTGGGATGAGAGCATGTAGGATGCTTTGAAGGTCTGGATCGAAGGTTTTGATCAGTCTGTTGAGTTGGCGGGTGTGTTCTTTGGTCGGATCTGCGGGTAACTGTCTGTAGTGTTCCTGGTTGTCCATATACTTCTTTGCAATAGTCCGTTCTGTTCTGTATGACGATGGCACCTCCTTTGTCTTGGGTTCATGTCACGCTACATGTAACCCCACCTGATGCAGGGTCATCCAGACTCGAGTCGACATTGGCTTGTTCTCTCTACACAGATGCGGCCGGACCTGCTGTGATTTCCAGCCAAAAAAAATGTTTTTTGTCTGTTTTTTTGTTTTTCATACAGACCCCAGCATCTGCAATATTTGACCCCTTGTGGCCCCACCTCATTGTTCTTTGATGTAATGTTTCCCTGACTGACCTGTTTGGACACCATTCACACCTTTGACTGCTGTGATTATCTCTCTGCCGAGGTGTGATAAATGGCAGTTGGAAAGGTTACCTGTAAACATCTGACATGATTCTCTGACTATATAAGCTGTGTCTTTATGCATTTCTCCACTTCACCTGAAGAAGGAGCAGCGCTCCGAAAGCTTGTGATTTCAAATAAAGCTGTTGGACTATAACCTGGTGTCGTGTGACTTCTTACATTTGTCCACCCCAGTCCAACTCCGGCATCTCCACACAATTCAAGGGGTCACTGGATCAGGAGTAGGGACTCTGCCAGATCTCCCCGCTTCCCCCCCTTCTCGAGCCCAGGAGTGCTGAGGCTAACTAAGTCACTGGGTAAAGGAAATTTTGCTTGAGGTGCACTGGGCGAGAGCGATAGCAAAATACTGCGGATACTGGAAATCCAAAATAACAACAGAAAACGCTGGAAAAACTCAGCAGGCCAGGCAACATCCGTGGAGAGAGAAACAGAGTCAACGTTTCAGGTCTGGGACCCTTCATCAGAACTGGAAAAAAAGCAGGAAATTAAACAGATTAAAAGGCCAGTTTGGGGGCTGGGAAATGGGGGAGGGGATGAAAGAACAAAAGGGAAGGTCAGTGAGAGGTGAAGAGACATTAAGAGATATTCAAGGCGAGACGAGATGGTAATAGGACAGGTAAAGAGACAAAAGACGGCTCTAGATGAAGTGTGAAATGCGCTGGCAGAGTGAGAGACAGCTGCCATGTGGGAGAGAGGAAAAGGAAAAGGCACAAACCAAAGGTGTGGATAAAAAATATATAAAAATATAATAGGGGCCGAGGTTATGATCTGAAATTGTTGAACTCTATGTTGAGTCCGGAAGGCTGTAAAGTGCCTAATTGGAAGATGAGTTGCTGTTCCTCGAGCTTACGCTGAGCTTCATTGGAACAATGCAAGAGGCCGCTGACGGTGAGGTCTGAGTGGGAATGGAGCGGTGAATTAAAGTGACAGGCGACCGGAAACTCGGGATCACCCTTACGGACTGAACGGAGGTGTTCCGCAAAGCGGTCACCCAATCTGCGTTTGGTCTCCCCACTGGGCTAGAGACTTGATTGCAGTGTGACACTGACAGAACTTCTTCAAATCACAAGCTCAATGGTGGAGGGATTAAAATCAGGGATGCGCAAGAGACCAGAATTGGAGGAGCGCAGAGACCTTGGAGGGGTTAGAAACATAGAAACTAGGAGCAGGAGTAGGCCATTCAACGAGATCATGGCTGATCATCCAAACCCTAGCACCCGGTCCCTACACCGACAGCCATCCTACCCAAGCCCTATCCCCGTAACCCCACGTATTTAATCCCCCCTAACACTAAGGGCCAATTTTTATCATGGCCAATCAACCTAACCCGCACATCTTTGGACTGTGGGAGGAAACCGGAGCACCCGGAGGAAACCCATGCAAACACGGGGAGAATGTGCAAACTCCACACAGACAGTCACCCGAGGCCAGATTTGAACCCGGGTCCCTGGCGCTGTGAAGCAACAGTGCTAACCACTATGCCACCGTGCTGCCCATGGTTGTGGGGCTGGAGGAGGTTCCAGTGATAGGGAGGGGCAAGGGGGCCATGGAAGGATTTGAAAACGAGGATGAGAAATTTAAAAAGTCGAGGCGTTGCTGAACCGGGAGCCAATGTAGGTCAGCGAGCACAGGGGCGATGGGTGAACACGTAATGTAGGCTGACATCTGTGTATTACTGAGGGAGTGCTGTATTGCTGGAGGTGCTGTCATTCCGATGAGATGTCGAACCAGCGTGCTGTCTCTCCTGTCCAAGTGGGCACATGGCACTATTTGAAGAGCGGCAGGAGAGTTCTCCCAATGTCCTCGCCAACATTCAGCTCTCAACCAATACACCAAAATAAATTAACTGGCCATTCGTCTCATTTGTGGGATCTTGGTGTGCACAAATTGGCCGTCGCATCTGTCTGTAAAACAACAATGACTTCGGCTGTGAAGCGCTTTGGGACATCGCGAGGACTTGGAGGCGTGTATATAAATGCGAGCTCTTTCTTTCCTGAATGATAAAACAGGCTTATGGGTTTCTTAACCAATCTGTAAGTCAGATTTTAAGTGTGATGAAAAGTACACAGAGGTCTGAAAAGACATTGTAAATTTAGAATCTAAATAATGTTAAATTGATTCCTTTGCAATAGACCTCAGGCTGTATAATAAAATATAAATCACAACTCTGGAATTATTCAATGGTGCCAAAGTATATACACAATAATATTAAACAAGTCCATATTCAGTGACATGAACTGTTAAATCACGCACCTGTGCCAGGACCCTTCTTTGTATTGCTAATACATGCTCTCTAATGGTGATCATAAATCCCAGTCGTTCAAAACTACGTACACAAAGCTTCAGCAATA
Source organism: Somniosus microcephalus (assembly GCF_052327205.1). Taxonomy (NCBI): domain Eukaryota; kingdom Metazoa; phylum Chordata; class Chondrichthyes; order Squaliformes; family Somniosidae; genus Somniosus; species Somniosus microcephalus. The sequence goes on from NC_141020.1 coordinate 4,942,597, forward strand.
GCACAGTGCAGCCTGCATTTATATTACTGATTTAGAGTCAGCAGATATACTGCTGCTGCTGGGTTACAAAAATTGATGTCAAATGGAGAACAGCGGGATACTGACGCTATATGTTTAGTACACACCCAATACAAGAGCCTGCAATTTCCCACTGATGGCTGGGTGGGTGAATGCACTAGCTGGTATTGCAGCAAGCCACACGGACCAGGCGTTACCAGGATAAATCCCCAGCCTGTGCAGAGTTTGGTGATCACTAGCAAAGCGGTTGTTGGGGCTCTGCATTTGGCTTTCTGGGCCACTGTTCTCTCATTTTTTTTTAAAAATTCATTCACGGGATGTGGCCGTCGCTGGCAAAGCCAGCATTTATTGCCCATCCCTAATTGCCTAGAAGGTGGTGGTGAGCCGCCATTTCAGAGGGCAGTTAATAGTCAACCACACTGCTGTGGGTCTGGAGTCACATATAGGCCAGACCGGGTAAGGACATTACAGGAAACTTTGGTTTATCCGGAGGTTGTATGTCCGGAATACTCGATCTAACGGCAAAAATCAGGAGCCGTTTTCTGTAAGTTTTTTTAAATCTCGTTCTTTTTTTCCCCCCCCCCAGTCAGCCACTACAAGGTCTGTAGCTATAGCAACAGCTTCAGCTACAGACGCTTGCAGCTGCAGCCGACTCTTTAGAAGCTGTTGCTAAGCAAGTGTTTGTTGTCAGATACGGAGATGAAAACCTCCGTATGCTGCAACATTAACTTTGTATGTCCGGCAGTTTTGATAGATCGGCAACACGCCGGTCCCGTCGGTGCCGGATATCACAAAGTTTCCTGTAGTGAACAATCCAGTAGTTTATTAGCAGCTTTTTATTGCAGACATTTTTTTTTTTTTTTTTTTTTTTTTTTTTTTTAATTAAACTTAAATTCCACAGCTGCCGTGGTGGGATTTGAACTCGCGTCTCCGAATCATTAATCCAGGCCTCTGGATTACTAGTCCAGTAACATAATCACTGCGCTACCGTACCCATAGGCCGCTGATTGCTAGCCAGTGTGAGCATGTGGATGTCAGGTGAGGACTGGTTGTGATTTTATCCCCACTGTTGAACTGCCTGCTGGTTGAGGTGCCTTAGGGCCGTTAGCCTCGCTGGAACTCTATGCCACAAGCATTGCAGCCTTTGGGGTGGAGAGTGGAAGGGCTCTTTAAAAATGAACAGTAGAGTATTCGCGCACACCACCTACATATTAAACAGCCTCAACTACTAATCATAAAGACCTCTCGAGCCTTAATTATTGTCACTGGTTAAGTTCAGGAGATTCTGGTGGTCAAAAATGAGCCAAATGTTTTCGGCTCTTGTCCCTAATCCCCAGCAGTTAGTTTAACATTTGGAACCGGGAAGCCTGGGAGAGTACTGTATTAACTTGCAATAGGCCGCACTTCTCTAAAGCAAAAAGAAAATTCTCTTAAGTTGGTGGTGCGGCTTGTATACACACCACACAAACCCAATGACGTCACGCTCACAGAGGAAAGAAGCTGGTCTATATTTTGGAAGGGTAAAAATGCCCGGTTTAAAAGTTAAAGGGAAATGCACAAGAGAGTGTATATTATTGACAGAATTCTCACAGACACCAGTTTTTCTTTTTAACATCAAGGTTCTGTTCCGAAAGGTTCCAGCTATTGTCACAGCTTAAAAAAAAAACTAATTTAAGAGCCTGAGGATTCTGAGGTACATTCTTTGATGAGAGATGCTTGAACCCCATCTTACATCATAATTCTTCTTAAAATCCTGCGATAGGAGTCGGCAACAAGGAAGAAAATAAATTACCTTTTAAAAAGGAGAGAGGCCCCCTTCTTTCTCGTCGTTCCAGTAACTGAAAGCGCTGCAGTGCACAGTGTAAGCAGTGGGACCAGCAGAGATGCTGCCGCCTTCAGGAGCAGTGGCCTGAATCAAGCTTCTAACGTGGGCTGGAAGTGAGGTGGGAGCAGTTGGCTACGTCCAGAGTGCCGGTGAAGTGAGTCCGCATTCTGTCCTGGAAAGGGAGTCGAGAGACAATATGGTATCAGGAAGAATATGTTGTCCTGCACACAATCAAAAAGGCAGCATTCTAATGGACAAGAATCGGGACTAATTCATTGAACAATGAATCAGATTAACTAGCTGCTCTGTGGCGGAAAAGTTAACCATCATGGTTCAGTCAGCGCATAGCAATACAATCAGTATTTAAAATCACAGCGTGCTTCTTGAACTGGCACTGATGGAGGAGACAGCCTCACAATCAAAGGATTAGCCTCTTCAACAGATGAGTGGGTGGAATATTTTCTGTTTACCTTTGACCAGTAAAACACATTTTTTTTAATGAATGAGCAGAATCAGATATACACTGTTCCCATTAAAGTCATCTTCACAAGCCAAGCTTCTGTACAGAAAGATGCACAATGTACCGTCGCATAACATGCGACAGAAGAGCTGAATGCTGAGGTTCAGCTTTATGACAGAGATGGTGCTCAGAACTGTTAAAAAAAAATAAACTAGCTCCGCTAACCCCCCCCGCCAACATGGTTGAATGGTCAAATATGATTTCAATCTCAGTACATGAAACTTTTTTTAAATCCGGCACGGACGGTACTGACGTGGTGCCGGTTCATCAAAAATTCCGGATAACCGAAAGCTATAGTAAAAGATACGGAGCCGAGAGCTCCGTATAAAGCAACAAACCCTGTTGCTTAAGGTTCAGAACAATGGCCACAAGTTGCAAGCGTCTCTGTAGCTTAGCAACAGCTGCAGCCACACCCTTGCACAGCAACAGATGGAGGAAGGCAAGTAATAAAAGTTACCTGAACCTACTCCTGAATTTTGCCGGTTAACTGAGATTTCCGGTTATTTAGGTGCCGGTAAATCGAAAGTTTCCTGTATTTCAGCCTCTGGTCTGAAAATCCTTTCGGAACTTCTTGTTTGAAGCTTACACTCCAACCAGAGGAGGGAGTTAGTTGCACACCACGTCACCCCAGAGTCACCGGGAACTCCAATGGCAGATTTACACTACAACTTCTCAGTGATGGTGCAATACAAAACCACTTTGAATTAACGCAATGCCCGTCATATTAAAGATTAGAAATTAGGAGAATTCTTTCCATACAGGACAGGGAATTTCATACCAGAAAATGCAGTGGAAACAGCATCCACAATAGCTTTTCAAAGGGGACGTGGACAAATATTTGAAAAGAAATATTTTACAAGGTTATGTGGAAAGGGCAGGGCATGGGACGAAGTGGATAGATAGCTCTTTCAGGCAGCTGACACATTGTATGATGAATGGCCTTCTGGGCTGCAATATTCCATAACTTCAAACATGGCCCTAAAATCTCATTTATAGAATCATTGAAATTTACAGCACAGAAGGAGGCCATTTGGCCCATTGTGTCTGTGCCGGCCCAGAAAGAGCTCTCCAGCCTAATCCCACTTTCCAGCTCTTGGTCCGTAGCCCTGTGGGTTACGGCGCTTCAAGTGCATATCCAAGTACTTTTTAAATGTGATGAAGGTTTCTGCCTCTACCACCCTTTCAGGCAGTGAGTTCCAGACCCCCACCACCCTCTGGGTGAAACAATTTCTCCTCAACTCCCCTCTAATCCTTCGACCAATTACTTTAAATCTCTGCCCCCTGTCTGTGGAGGTTATACGGTAATAAGTAGGGAGACTCAAATGAATTCATATTATGCAGTGGCTCTTTCAACAGATATGATGCAGCGGCTCCCAGTGCATTTGTCGAGAAGTTATTATTCAATGTTATGTTCACGTTATTGATTACTGAATATGGTCAAACAACAATTTAGTTATGTCCCATTCACAACGGCTGAAATTCCCCCTTTAGTGAGAAACAAGAATGTTCACTTTTCTCTGATTGATGACTCGCGATAAAAACTGCACTCAGAAATCATGCAGTTCGAAGCCTGCAATTTCAATTAGCAACTGTTAATTACACCGCCACGGTTCAATTCTCAGTCTGCGCCGAGCTATCCGAACTGAGGCACTGTAACTGGCCTGTGTGCCCTCGTGTCTGAGGCACAGAAAGGAGGTAAAATATCACAGCCAGGGTTCCTGCCCCTGGTCACGATCAACTGACCCCTGCGCGTGCATGGCTGCTGGCTGGGGAGGAGGCGGGGTGCAGCTGCGAAGCCCGCAGCGGTCAAATAGTACGACTCGCATCACCCAGGCTCACGCATGGAAAAGTGGGCAAGATACGGGAAAGCTGATGGTGCTTGTGGAATTGGGAGCCTGAATCTGCACCTTCCTCTCTCTCTCCTTCCCACACAGACAGACAAACTCATTTATATATATCCTTCCCCCCAGTCTCTCTCTCTCTCTCTCTCTCTTCCCCCCGTCCCTCTCTTCTCCCCCCAGTCTTCTCCCCCCCGTCTCTCTCTCTCTTCCCCCCCCCCCTTTCTCTCTCTCTCCCTCTCTCCTTCCCACACAGACAGACAAACTCATTTATATATATAATAAAAATTATTTCTACTTTTTTTCATAACAACATGCCCTCAAAAAACCCTTGGCACCGCCGGGCACACCAGCTAGTTGAGAATAATTGTCTCATTTTAAGAACTGTTCAATAATTTTCTCCGCCAGTACACACTAAAACAATTTGTACATGTACATTTCATAAATAGAGCAATGCACACGGCGTGCTCGAAATAGACCCGTCTAAACCACACATGCCTGTCGCTTGGGAATTCTTTAGTTTGCTCTACTAGACTCTGTAAGCAGTGTCTACCTCGCGCAGATTTTATACGCCTACATTCCTACTCGCAAGCTGTCTCATTACTGGGCTGGTGACAACTTAGTGATGGGTGGGACCCAAATATGTCCCGAAAATGCTGGCTGTCGCGGTGATCACAGGCCATCCCAGAATCCGTACTTTCGAATTATTCTGTCTCGAGTTTCAGATGCCAACAGTGCTACTCTGCAGCGTCTTAATTGGAAATTCCTTTTTCATTCTGGACTGTATCCAATTGCACATGCAGCACAGTAATATCCGGTACACAGTCAGAATTAAATAACTGCCCTCTTTTTAAAAGCAAATGTATTGATCGGAGCTGGGATGGCGATTGGAGTACTACAGCTGTCCGTAGCATCACTAGACTAGGGAAGGGGGAAGTGGAAATCAAAGTTCCCAGTCCTGATTGCTATCAAGTGAGTCAAGTTCAAAAGCAAGTGCGGAAATGGGCTTGGGTACGATGCCCTCCACAGTTGAATATCTAACAATGTCCATGCTCAACACGGAGGAAGCTACTTAGATGAGGTACCAGAAGATGCAGGTATCCTCACCTCACCCTAGCAATAAGTCAGTGCCTTCAAGAGAGAAAACGTAAGTAGATGGACCTTTGGTACTGTACAGGATGGAAATAAATGAACATCTAGTTTGTGTACTGCAGCAGCAAACAGAATGGCTGAGGGCCGACCTGATCCAGATCTTTTGAAATTATGAAGGGGTCCAATAGGGCAGATGAAGAGGAAATGTTTCCACTTGTGGGGGAGTGGCGGTGGGGAGTCCACAAATAAGAGTCATAAATATAAGACAGTCATTAATAAATCCAATAGGGAATTCAGGAGAAACTTCTTTACCCAGAGAGTGGCGAGAATGTGGAACTCGCTACCACAGGGAGTGTTTGAGGCGAATAGCAGAGAGGCATTTAAGGGGAAACTAGATGAGGGAGAAAGGAATAGAAGGATATGCTGATGGGGTGAGAAAAAGAGGGGCGGGAGGAGGCTCGTGTGGAGCATAAAGACCGGCATTGATCAGTTGGGTCGAATGGCCTGTTCCTGTGCTGTACATTCAATGTAATCTAAGCCACACAGACTGCAGAACCCTCTGAACACAATGACCTGATCAGAACTCCTGGCAATGGAAGAGCACGATACACGACCTCTGCAGTGCCCGTCAGGACTTTCCAGTACAAACGCACCCTGGGAGTCGATCACAAGTCCACCACGACAGTATCACATGTGCCAAGTCACTTTCACAGGAGAAATGTTAATAAGCCTCCACCCTATGCAACTTATGGACGTCATCCAATCATTCTCATTAAGCAAAGACTTTGTGGAGGGAGAATCAGTGCTCGGGTTAATGTGCGCTGGAAATAAATTCTCTCATCTGTAGAGTAACCAACACGCTGTATCAAAGTGCTTACAGGCTCTCCCTTTTTAGGTTAAGATCCAGAGACAGCAATGCCTGTGTGCAGCTCTCCCCCCGTTTAGATCTGTTGACAGCACTACTTTCCAAGGTTCCCCACTCCTGATCTCTGAAATAAAACTCAGTTCTGACGAAAAAGGTCACCAACCTGAAACGTTTACTCCGTTTCTCTATCCACTGATGCCGCCTGACCTGCCGAGTGTTTCCGGCATTTTTGGTTTTTTAAATTTCAGATTTCCAGCATCTGCAGTGTTTTGCTCCCAATCTCTCTCAACACTGGCCACTGCTTCAGGGCGAGTTCTCGTGAAGTAAGTCAGAGCCAGTGCCCCAAGAAATCCCCATCGGCAGCTGCAATGCTACACGGACATTTTGCAAACCTTGAGGGAGTCGATCCATGCAGCATAATTTCCATAATTCAAACGCCGCAGGGCAGCCAGGAGTGACTGAATGTAGGCACAGGGAAGCATCATTGCACATTAGGGGGAACACGGTGTTACCAGGTTAAAAAATAAACGCCAGCACATTTTAAATGTCAACAACAGCAGTTGAAACAATCAAGACTTGGAAAGTAACAAATTTGATTGATACTCAAATTATTATTTCCACTAGGGGGAGGGGGAAGGTGAAATATGGTTCGATTTATAATCACAAAAAACATTGGGGCTCCCTAATGACTCATTTGGTAAAAGGCAGTGTGTAATTGAGCTGCACAGACCAGAAATACATAAGAGATAAGGATTAGGGAGCAGGAGTAGGCCATTCGGCCCCTCAAGCCTGCTCCGCCATTCAAGATCATGGCTGATCTTCGACCTCAACTCCACTTTCCTGCGCTAGCTCCCTATCCCTTGATTCCTCTAGAGTCCAAAAATCTATATCACAGCCTTGAACATACTCAATGACTCAGCATCTACTGCCCTTTGGGGCAGAGAATTCCCAAGATTCACAACCCTCTGAGTGAAGAAATTCCTCCTCATCTCAGTCTCAAATGGCCGACTCCTTATCCTGAGACTATGCCCCCTAGCTCTAGACTCTCCAGCCAGGGGAAACAACCGCTCAGCATCTACCCTGTCAATCCCCCTCAGAATCTTATATGTTTTAACAAGATCACCTCTCATTCTTCTAAACTCCAGAGTATCGGCCCATTCTACACAATCTCTCCTCATAGGATAACCCCCTCATCCCAGGAATCAATCTAGCCGCTAAGGCAAGTATGTCCTTCCTCAGATGAGACCAAAAACTGTGCACAGTACTCCAGGTGTGGTCTCACCAAAGCCCTGTACAACTGTAGCAAGACTTCCTTACTCAGGCTCCATTAACAGTCTGCAATGGGTTAGCTCATCTCTGCAGGATGGGAGTAGGGGTCATGCAACTGTCCTAAGGAAGGAGTTCAGCGAAGATTCATCAGGCTGATACCTGGGATGGCAGGAATGACGTATGAGGAGAGATTGGGTCGATTGGGCTTATACTCGCTGGAGTTTAGAAGAATGAGAGGGGATCTCATTGAAACTTATAAAATTCTGACAGGACTGGACAGACTAGATGCAGGAAGGATGTTCCCGATGGTCGGGGAGTCCAGAACCAGGAGTCACAGTCTAAGGGGTAAGCCATTTAGGACAGAGATGAGGAGGAATTTCTTCACCCAGAGAGTGGTGAACCTGTGGAATTCTCTACCACAGAAGGCAGTTGAGGCCAATTCATTAAATATATTCAAGAAGGAGTTGGATATATTTCTTAAGGCTAAAGGGATCAAGGGATATGGGGAGAAAGCAGGGACAGCGTACTGAGTTTGGATGATCAGCCATCGTCATAAATCGCAACTTCTACAAGTAGTACTACTGAGCGGCCAGCTGAGGGTGCCGCCCGAGGAGTATAAATACTCGGGCGTGGGCCCACCTTGGCCAGAGACAGTCTGGAAACAGGAAGCTAGTGACTACTAACTAGACCTCCATGTTTTGTTACAAGTCAATTAAAGCCTTGCTTTATGTACAACCAAGTGCGTAGTGAGTCTTTATTACGTCAGCCATGATCTCATTGAATGGCGGAGCAGGCTCGAGGGGCCGAATGGCCTACTCCTGCTCCTATCTTCTATGTAACCAGAGGTCAGTGATTCAAAATCATTGGCAAAAGATCTAGAGGGGAGATAAGCAACGTTTCCGCCAAGCTGCGTGGCACCGCAGTCAACTGCAGGGTCCCGCGCAGGCCGCTCACTGGCTTTCACATTATAGACGTGCGAAAAAATCTGAATGGGCCGCACAGTGGGGGGGGCAGATCGGCCGTGCAGGAGGCAGTGCGGCTTACGGAGGACATCACAGATGAGGAAAAAAAAATTCCAGAGAAGTCAGGATCCGGAACGCTCGACCTGAATAGGTGGTGGAAGCCGATTCCATAAATAATTTTAAAACAGGGAGTTGGACGGATACTTGCGGATGAGGAAACTTAAGAGTTACTGGCAAAAGGCGGAAATGTGGGACTAAACACGGCTGCTCGCTCGAAGAGCCAGCACAGGCAGGGCGGGCCGAATGGCCTCCTCCTGTGCTGAGAGTCTCTATAATTCTATAAAGATTAAGAAAGTAAGTAAAACGGCAGATTGCTAATTTATAAAAGCTCCGAAGAAGATTACACAGGCCAAGAGGAAAGCTGGAAAAACAAACTGCACAGGGGCATTGAGAAGAATCTCTGGGTACAGATATGAGGGAGGAAGTGCTGTAGGAATGTTGAACTGTTTCCACCATCGAAAGCTAAGCCCGTAATGAGGATGTATGTAAAGTTCATAGGAGATGTAGGTCAGTCATGAAATATTCATTATACTATTCCTGCAATATTTATACAGCCAGGATCTGATGGAATATATCCAATAATGCTTAAAGGAGAGTGGAACTGCTGTTCCTGGTTACCAACTCTTCTGAAAGCATTGATCCATCTCCGAGTTGCTCAGATTGTTGTCTTACGCACGTCACCACCATCACCCAGGGTATATGTTGGGCGGGTTCCAACTGGCCTTGCGCCCGAGCTAGGAAAGTGGCCAGGAGTCTGGCTCATCGCTATCCAGTGACTGCTGTTACAGGCATGTGTAGTGTGGGCATTACGATGCACCGGGTTTCACTGTGACAATCCCCACGACCAGATATCCTTGGACATCTAGGCTCCTCCGTGGAGAATGGCCATTTGGATGAGATACCAGAGCACAGTGCCCCAGCAATGGTCAAAGGCTTCAGGAGAGGAAGGGGAAAGTGAGTGAAGGGAAGAGAAGGAGGGGGAGGAGATAAACACAAGTGCAACTGGGGCGCTGCAATTTATTTAAAATTAACCCGCACAGAATCAACAGTAAAAGAAATAACTTGCATTTCTATAGCGCCTTTCATGACCTCAGGATGTCCCAAAGTGCTTTACAGCAAGGCTCCGCAAACAGCAATGAGATATTGGCCCAGAAATTCGGGTCTCCACGGGTGAGTACGCACGGGGTACTCACCCGCAGGCCCAATGGAAGTGCCGGTTTCGTGCATGCACCGTGCATGCGCGGGAAACCGGCACTTCCGTTCCCCTGAAAGAAGGGGTTAAGAGGTGGAGCGCGTGCGCAGGAGAGGCAGCGCGTGCGCATCGAACTTACCTTCCCGGGGAAAACCTGCAAAAAAAAACATAAGTCTCCAGAAGTTAGACGTGTAAAAAGCAATCGCAAGGCCTGCTTTTTACAAGGTAAGTGGTGAATTAATTTAAATTAAAACATTTTTTCCCCACAGGTTTATTATTTTTAAATACTTCAAAGAAAGGTAAGTTTATTTTTAGCCCCGTTAGAAAATAATTATTTTTTTCAAAAATTTAAATTATTGTTTAAAATAGTTATTTCATGTAATTTATAGTTTATTTTAAAAATGTGATTTAAAAAAAAAATTATTTGAAGATTTAGTGATGTTTTGGGGCTTATAGTATTTATAGGTTTGACAGGTCTTCCTGTCAAACTTATGAATGAAGCATTCCCTGCTACCATTGGCTCTCCATGGCCCACGTGATCCCAGGGGACGCATCGAACTAACTGCGCCCCTGGGATACGCAAGCACTGCGCGCCGGCAGTTGGAGGCGGCCCAGGATCGCAATTCCACGGGGGCTCACAGCTCAACGGCCGGCGCGCTAGATAAGTGCAGGTCGGAGGCTTGCACCCGCGGGAAGCACCCGACCCGAATTTCTGGGCCAATTTATTCTAATTGTTTGAGGGAGAAATATTGGCCAGGACACCAGGAAGAACTCCCCTGCTCTTCTTCGAAATAGTGGCCATGGGATCTTTTACATCCACTGGAGAGAGTAGATGAGGGCGGGGGCGGGGGAGCCTCAGTTTAACGTCTCATCCGAAAGACGGCATCTCCGACAGTGCAGCACTCCCTCAGTTAATTATAACTGTGTTCAGGTCTCGAGTGGGACTTGAACACTCTGACTCAGAGGCGAGTGCGCTACCCACTGAGCCATGGCTGACACCAGCACGCGACATGATGCTGCAGGGAGTGAGTTGCAAGTCCATCAATACTTCTAGTGCCATGTGCTCGAATCAGTAAGATTATGAAACATACCTGACTAAGGCTTTGTTTATTTCAGCAATTCACACCAGTCAAGAGCAGGTCGGTTGTTCTATCAATATCTAACTACTTCACTCAAATGTTTACTGCTCCCGGACTTCTTCCTTACAGAAAGTTACTGAGGCGGAGGCTGGAGAGTGTCTCCCGCTCAATCAGTAGCTTAAGGCTCAATGGAAAACAGCCCAGAAAATCATTTATTCACAGAGGCTGAACAGCCAGAAATGGTTTAAAATCTGATCCCCGTGTCTAGCTTTCTGCCAGTGACTAGACAGCAACACCCGCTACCACCCCAAGGTCGCGAAAGCGCTATAGAAATGCAACGTTCGTTCTGTCTATTCTTAGGCGTGCAAAGGAAATGTGAGGAGCTCGGTGCTGTGCATTTTGCACTCTGGGTCCCCACACTGCCCTGTGGCACTCACGCCAGATGGTGTAAAAGGGTCGGTGCACCACAAGGAGGTCACTGTCCGAAAAGCGAAACACAAAAACCTCAGCAAGTGCAAAGGCATCTTCTAGCCAGTACAGGTACTTCCACACCTTCTCGGAAGGGCGAGTTGCCCGTCATGCAGTTCCAAGCAAGCAGATGCAGGAGTCTGGTCACTCTCATGCCTGGAGTAACCCGTACCAAAAAATTCCTCAATTGGTATTTTGTGCAAACACTAAAGAAACTCGTTTGTCCACTGGAATTCCAGAAATTTGGCATGAAATGCTTTATGCACCAGACCCAGCTTGAACAGATGTGACTGTGAAATTGGGGAGTGTTTTAAAAAAAAATGTGTTTACAATATATTAACAATCTTGCGTATGAGCGAACTCCCTGTCCACAAACCACTTCCTTTTGATTTTTGGTCACACTTTTAGGTCCACATTTAACATTTGAAATTGCCCAGTTTTAATGGGAATTCTCTATGTAAACAGCGCCAGTGACACTAATAATGGCAGCAACCACCAGGCAGCGCTGTCGTGCCTCCAGCTCCTGCTCTTGCATACCACTGTGCCCTGACACACCGAGCAACTTCATGAGGTTTACATAAAGCAGCCTTTTCAATCTTCAACCAGAAATGTCACAGGAATGCGCAAGATATTTGGGCGATGTTTTTGAAGAAACATTCATACGTAATCACCAGCACACTGGTAAAGTGGCGTGCCTGAGCATCAGAAATACAACACAATATAAAATTAAATATTGTTAAAAATTAAAGCAAACTTTTTAATTACAGAAATTTAAATTTTGGACAAAGCTGAATTCTAAATGAAATTGGATAAAGTACATTGGTGTTCTCTCCAATCTCTTCTAATTATTTCCCCTCCTCGCGGTTAGGGCTGGGGAACAATCCTACTCCGGTACACCATGTGTGAGCTAAAGACTGAGTGCCGGCAGACTATTTGAAGTGGAGTTATCACGGCCAAGTCCAATGCTGTCCTCAGCTGACAGCCACGCGTGCTGGCCTGGTCGACACGGCATCACTCTCGCCTCGGAGTCAAAGGATTGTGGCTTCGAGCCCCACTCCAGAACCCGAGCACATAAGCCAGGCTGACGCCTCAGTGCAGTACAGAAGGGGTGCTGCACTGTCAGACGTGCTATCCTGCGGAGGTGACATTAAACCAAGGCTTGCTTCCTTGTGTCTCATGACTTTAAAAGATTCCAACAGCACTATTCAAAAGAGTAGGAGAGATGTCCTGGTGCCCTGGTCATCATTAACAAACTGATCATTGCCTTAATTGCTGGGATCTTGCTATGCGCACAATGACATGTTTACCTACAAAACAACAGTCACTGCTCTTCGAAGTAATTCATTCTTGGTTCAGATCAGCATCACTGCGGTGACAGCCACACAACATCAGAGAGCTGGAAACCCAACCAACTCCACATTCATTCTCAAGACAGTGAAACCAAAGCGGATATTAATCTGCCTCTTCCGATTCACCAGCCACGCACAGCTTTACACCACACCAGCCCTACATTACAACACAGCTTTACACCACACCAGCCCGACATGACAACACAGCTTTACACCAGCCCGACATTACAACACAGCTTTACACCAGCCCAACATGACAATAGTGACTACACTTCAAAAGTACTTCATTGACTGTAAAGCGCTTTGGGACATCATACGAACATACGAATTAGGAGCAGGAGTCGGCCACTCGGCCCCTCGAGCCTGCTCCGCCATTCAATAAGATCATGGCTGATCTGATTACTCCACATTCCCGCCTACCCCCGATGACTTTTCACCCCCTTGCTTACCAAGAATCTATCAACCTCTGCCTTAAAAATATTCAAAGACTCTGCTTCCACCGCCCTCTGAGGAAGAAAGTTCCAAGGACTCACGACCCTCTGAGAAAAAATTTCTCCTCATCTCCGTCCTGAGGTAAGGCGCTAGATAAATGCAAGTCTTTCTTTCTTTATAGAACAAAGACAAATATTACTGTACCAGAAAATCTCAGACAGCACATCATCCAGAATAGCTATTACAATCACAACATGGTAGACTTCAATGGGCAGCCAATTTGACCACAGGAAGGTTCCACAAACATTCATTCAATGAGATGAATGACTATTTGATCGGTGTTGCCGCTGTTGGTTGAGGGATCAATGTTGGCCAAGAGGAGCGGTTTAATTTTGCACAAGTAATATTGCATGGAGACGGGGCCACACTTTTTCACCTTAAAATGAAATGAAAGTATCCACTTCTGCTTCCCAACAGGCTCTGTCCATTGGGTAACTTTTGTGGTAATATTTGTGTGTGTCAGACTGATCTTTGAGAAGATTACTCACCGCAAAAATAGCTCGTTTTATAGTGAATCAGGAAGTGGTGGTGAAGTGGGAACAAGCTTGGGTATTTAAAAGGGTATAGATAGTAGGAGGAACAGAGACTGAAGGAGGCAAGGAATTCAAATACTTTTGAAATTCTCAGAAAGAGCAAGTCAGAGTTGGAGACAGTGCAACAGGCCTTGGCTTCAATGTTGCAACAATATAGGGAGTAGGAAGAGTATGTCAGATGGTATAGCGGGAGGAAGAAGAGAATTGCTCAGAGCATTACCACGATTACCACAATCAGGAAAAAAAATGTAGTATCGTGCATTTATTATTACATCGCTAAACACAATCCCAGGGAAAGCAAGTGTATTCAACGTCATGAGTTTCACCTTTTCACCCTACTGTCTTATCCAGAGACTTATTTCTCACGGGGAAAGAGGGCAAGGAGAACAATTTCTGGGCAAACCAACATCTGGAAAACGGCACGGGAGAATTAACCCCTCAAGCAAATGGGAGAGAGAAGCGCACAGTGCTCATCTGCAGCATTGCTAACAGTATTTTGATACACTCGTCTCTCTCTCTCTCTGACTTTTCCTGTGCCACCCCTCATTGCTCCCTCTCCAGTTCCCTGTTTCCTTCTATTTTCTTCCACTCTATCCATCTTGCACATTGCCACCTCTATATGGCTGACTCTGCTTTCGTATGCCATGCACTATTTCACCTGTCCCCCCCCTTCACCCCTTCCTCAGCCTTTAACCAATAAACAGGCGGCCGAGGCTCCCGAGTAGCAGCACAAAATGGATACCATGATGAAAATGCCACCAAAAATAAAACAGCTCTTGCATAGCAGCAAGTGTCTGAACAACAGACTAAAAACATAGAAGGTAGGCGCAGGAGTAGGCCATTCAGCCCCTCGAGCCTGCTCCGCCATTTAATAAGATCATGGCTGATCATCCAAATTCAGTACCCGGTTCCTGCCTTCTCCCCATATCCCTTTAGCCTTAAGAAATATATCCAACTCCTTTTTGAATATATTTAATGAATTGGCCTCAACTGCCTTCTGTGGTAGAGAATTCCACAGGTTCACCACTCTCTGGGTGAAGAAATTCCTCATCTCAGTCCTAAATGGCTTACCCCTTATCTTTAGACTGTGACTAATACAGACGTTTCAGTGACGATTGAAAATAAAATCTAGGCAGTGGACGAGAGTCCCAATCAGTGGGTACCTCTAAAAAGGCAAATAATTGAAAGTGGTTCAAGACATTTAATTGCTCGATCTTTTCATTGTACATCGGAGGGCAAGAAAGCACACACACACACACACACACACACACACACACACACACACACACACACGATTAGCACAATAACTCCTGTAATTTCTTAATAGCAATAGCAATTTTGGAACGGATACATGTAGGAGAATTCTTCAATAAATTGTTTTGTTATTTCTCTACACCCTGAGCCAAATAAAGGGTCTGCCTGGAGCCAGGGGAGCCCTGGCTGTGTTACCCTCCACTGTCTAACAGCCTGGTAAAGCTCACTGTCTAGGCTCTCACATAAACAGCCACTTGAGTGAGGTACTGAAGCGCTGCCCAGAGAACTGTAACCCAGCATTAAGCAATGCCCTCAGGAGAAAAAGGAAAAAAAAAACAGTGGAAGAGAAAGTAATTAGTTCAGTCGAAATCATGAACAATACAGTGCATCCAATGCAGTGTAGGAAAACCTCAATGTGACTGGGAAAATGGAGAAGGGGACAGAAAGAGAAGGCATCCCAGTGGGCGCGTGCGGGCCTGTGCGAGAGTGAGCGCGAGTCATAGAAACATAGAAGATAGGAGCAGGAGTAGACCATTTGGCCCCTCGAGCCTGCTCCGCCATTCAATGCGATCATGGCTGATCATCCAAATTCAGTACCCGGTCCCTGCTTTCGCCCCATACCCCTTGATCCCTTTAGCTCTAAGAAATATATCTAACTCCTTCTTGAATATATTTAATGAATTGGCCTCTACTGCCTTCTGTGGTAGAGAATTCCACAGGTTCGCCACTCTCTGGGTGAAAAAAATCCTCCTCATCTCTGTCCTAAATGGCTTACCCCTTATCCTTAGACTGTGACCCCTGGTTCTGGACTCCCCGACCATCGGGAACATTCTTCCTGCATCTAGTCTGTCCAGTCCTGTCAAAATTTTATAAGTTTCAATGAGATCCCCTCTCATTCTTCTAAACTCCAGCGACTACAAGCCCAATCGATCCAATCTCTCCTCATACGTCATTCCTGCCATCCCAGGTATCAGCCTGGTGAATCTTCGCTGCACTCCTTCCATGGCAAGAACATCCTTTCTCAGATAAGGTGACCAAAACTGCACACAATACTCAAGATGTGGTCTCACCAAGGCCCTGTACAACTGCAGCAAGACATCCTTGTTCCTGTACTCAAACCCTCTCGCTACGAAGGCCAACATACCATTTGCCTTCTTAACCGCCTGCTGCACCTGCATGCTTACCTTCAGCAACTGGTGTACAAGGACACCCAGGTCTCGTTGCACTTCCCCTTCTCCCAATCTATTGCCATTCAGATAATAATCTGCCTTCCTGTTTTTGCCACCAAAGTGGATAACCTCACATTTACCCACATTATATTGCATCTGCCATGCTTCTGCCCAATCACCCAACCTGTCCAAATCATCCTGGAGTTTCTCAGCATCCTCCTCACAGCACACATGCCCACCCAGCTTTGTGTCGTCTGCAAATTTGGAGATATTACATCTAGTTCCCTTGTCTAGATCATTAATATATATTGTGAATAGCTGGGGTCTGTGAGAGCGCGAGCGCGGGTCCGTGTGTGAGAGCGCGAGCGCGGGTCCGTGTGTGAGAGCGCGAGCGCGGGTCCGTGTGTGAGAGCGCGAGCGCGGGTCCGTGTGTGAGAGCGCGAGCGCGGGTCCGTGTGTGAGAGCGCGAGCGCGGGTCCGTGTGTGAGAGCGCGAGCCCGTGTGTGTGAGCGCGAGCGCGGGTCCGTGTGTGTGAGCGCGAGCGCGGGTCCGTGTGTGTGAGAGCGAGCGCGGGTCCGTGTGTGTGAGCGCGAGCGCGGGTCCGTGTGTGTGAGAGCGAGCGCGGGTCCGTGTGTGTGAGAGCGAGCGCGGGTCCGTGTGTGTGAGAGCGAGCGCGGGTCCGTGTGTGTGAGAGCGAGCGCGGGTCCGTGTGTGAGAGAGCGAGCGCGGGTCCGTGTGTGAGAGAGCGAGCGCGGGTCCGTGTGTGAGAGAGCGAGCGCGGGTCCGTGTGTGAGAGAGCGAGCGCGGGTCCGTGTGTGAGAGAGCGAGCGCGGGTCCGTGTGTGAGAGAGCGAGCGCGGGTCCGTGTGTGTGAGAGCGAGCGCGGGTCCGTGTGTGTGAGAGCGAGCGCGGGTCCGTGTGTGTGAGAGCGAGCGCGGGTCCGTGTGTGTGAGAGCGAGCGCGGGTCCGTGTGTGTGAGAGCGAGCGCGGGTCCGTGTGTGTGAGAGCGAGCGCGGGTCCGTGTGTGTGAGAGCGAGCGCGGGTCCGTGTGTGTGAGAGCGAGCGCGGGTCCGTGTGTGTGAGAGCGAGCGCGGGTCCGTGTGTGTGAGAGCGAGCGCGGGTCCGTGTGTGTGAGAGCGAGCGCGGGTCCGTGTGTGTGAGAGCGAGCGCGGGTCCGTGTGTGTGAGAGCGAGCGCGGGTCCGTGTGTGTGAGAGCGAGCGCGGGTCCGTGTGTGTGAGAGCGAGCGCGGGTCCGTGTGTGTGAGAGCGAGCGCGGGTCCGTGTGTGTGAGAGCGAGCGCGGGTCCGTGTGTGTGAGAGCGAGCGCGGGTCCGTGTGTGAGAGCGAGCGCGGGTCCGTGTGTGTGAGAGCGAGCGCGGGTCCGTGTGTGTGAGAGCGAGCGCGGGTCCGTGTGTGTGAGAGCGAGCGCGGGTCCGTGTGTGTGAGAGCGAGCGCGGGTCCGTGTGTGTGAGAGCGAGCGCGGGTCCGTGTGTGTGAGAGCGAGCGCGGGTCCGTGTGTGTGAGAGCGAGCGCGGGTCCGTGTGTGTGAGAGCGAGCGCGGGTCCGTGTGTGTGAGAGCGAGCGCGGGTGTGTGTGCGAGCGAGCGCGGGTGTGTGAGAGAGCGAGCGCGGGTGTGTGAGAGAGCGAGCGCGGGTGTGTGAGAGAGCGAGCGCGGGTGTGTGAGAGAGCGAGCGCGGGTGTGTGAGAGAGCGAGCGCGGGTGTGTGTGAGAGCGCGCGCGGGTGTGTGTGAGAGCGCGCGCGGGTGTGTGGGAGAGCGAGCGCGGGTGTGTGGGAGAGCGAGCGCGGGTGTGTGGGAGAGCGAGCGCGGGTGTGTGGGAGAGCGAGCGCGGGTGTGTGGGAGAGCGAGCGCGGGTGTGTGGGAGAGCGAGCGCGGGTGTGTGGGAGAGCGAGCGCGGGTGTGTGGGAGAGCGAGCGCGGGTGTGTGGGAGAGCGAGCGCGGGTGTGTGGGAGAGCGAGCGCG
Source organism: Somniosus microcephalus (assembly GCF_052327205.1). Taxonomy (NCBI): domain Eukaryota; kingdom Metazoa; phylum Chordata; class Chondrichthyes; order Squaliformes; family Somniosidae; genus Somniosus; species Somniosus microcephalus. Next base: position 4,960,562 of record NC_141020.1, read on the forward strand.
GGTGTGTGTGAGAGCGAGCGCGGGTGTGTGTGAGAGCGAGCGCGGGTGTGTGTGAGAGCGAGCGCGGGTGTGTGTGAGAGCGAGCGCGGGTGTGTGTGAGAGCGAGCGCGGGTGTGTGTGAGAGCGAGCGCGGGTGTGTGTGAGAGCGAGCGCGGGTGTGTGTGAGAGCGAGCGCGGGTGTGTGTGAGAGCGAGCGCGGGTGTGTGTGAGAGCGAGCGCGGGTGTGTGTGAGAGCGAGCGCGGGTGTGTGTGAGAGCGAGCGCGGGTGTGTGTGAGAGCGAGCGCGGGTGTGTGTGAGAGCGAGCGCGGGTGTGTGTGAGAGCGAGCGCGGGTGTGTGTGAGAGCGAGCGCGGGTGTGTGTGAGAGCGAGCGCGGGTCTGTGAGAGAGCGAGCGCGGGTCTGTGTGAGAGAGAGTGTGGGTCTGTGTGAGAGAGAGCGTGGGTCTGTGTGAGAGAGAGCGTGGGTCTGTGTGGGTCTGTGTGAGAGTGAGCGTGGGTCTGTGTGGGTCTGTGTGAGAGAGTGTGTGGGTCTGTGTGAGAGAGAGCGCGGGTCTGTGTGAGAGAGAGTGTGGGTCTGTGTGAGAGAGAGCGTGGGTCTGGGTGGGTCTGTGTGAGAGTGAGCGTGGGTCTGTGTGAGAGTGAGCGTGGGTCTGTGTGAGAGAGAGCGCGGGTCTGTGTGAGAGAGAGCGTGGGTCTGTGTGAGAGAGAGCGCGGGTCTGTGTGAGAGAGAGTGTGGGTCTGTGTGAGAGAGAGCGTGGGTCAGCGTGGGTCTGTGTGAGAGTGAGCGTGGGTCTGTGTGAGAGTGAGCGTGGGTCTGTGTGAGAGTGAGCGTGGGTCTGTGTGAGAGTGAGCGTGGGTCTGTGTGAGAGTGAGCGTGGGTCTGTGTGAGAGTGAGCGTGGGTCTGTGTGAGAGTGAGCGTGGGTCTGTGTGAGAGTGAGCGTGGGTCAGCGTGGGTCTGTGTGAGAGAGAGCGCGGGTCTGTGTGAGAGAGAGTGTGGGTCTGTGTGAGAGAGAGCGTGGGTCAGCGTGGGTCTGTGTGAGAGTGAGCGTGGGTCTGTGTGAGAGTGAGCGTGGGTCTGTGTGAGAGTGAGCGTGGGTCTGTGTGAGAGTGAGCGTGGGTCTGTGTGAGAGTGAGCGTGGGTCTGTGTGAGAGTGAGCGTGGGTCTGTGTGAGAGTGAGCGTGGGTCAGCGTGGGTCTGTGTGAGAGTGAGCGTGGGTCTGTGTGAGAGTGAGCGTGGGTCTGTGTGAGAGTGAGCGTGGGTCTGTGTGAGAGTGAGCGTGGGTCTGTGTGAGAGTGAGCGTGGGTCTGTGTGAGAGTGAGCGTGGGTCTGTGTGAGAGTGAGCGTGGGTCTGTGTGAGAGTGAGCGTGGGTCTGTGTGAGAGTGAGCGTGGGTCTGTGTGAGAGTGAGCGTGGGTCTGTGTGAGAGTGAGCGTGGGTCTGTGTGAGAGTGAGCGTGGGTCTGTGTGAGAGTGAGCGTGGGTCTGTGTGAGAGTGAGCGTGGGTCTGTGTGAGAGTGAGCGTGGGTCTGTGTGAGAGTGAGCGTGGGTCTGTGTGAGAGTGAGCGTGGGTCTGTGTGAGAGTGAGCGTGGGTCTGTGTGAGAGTGAGCGTGGGTCTGTGTGAGAGTGAGCGTGGGTCTGTGTGAGAGTGAGCGTGGGTCTGTGTGAGAGTGAGCGTGGGTCTGTGTGAGAGTGAGCGTGGGTCTGTGTGGGTCTGTGAGAGTGTGAGCGTGGGTCTGTGTGAGAGTGAGCGTGGGTCTGTGTGAGAGTGAGCGTGGGTCTGTGTGAGAGTGAGCGTGGGTCTGTGTGAGAGTGTCTGTGAGAGTGTTACTGTGTGTGAGCGAGTGTGGGTCTGTGTGAGAGTGTCTGTGTGAGTGTTACTGTGTGAGAGTGAGTGTGGGTCTGTGAGAGAGTGAGTGTGGGTCTGTGCGAGAGTGTCTGTGTGAGAGTGAGAGTGGGTCTGTGTGAGAGTGTCTGTGTGAGTGTTACTGTGTAGGGGAGAACATGTCCCTGTGGAATTCTATCACAATGCCTCAGCCACTGATGAGTTTAAAGGGTTGGATGAGCTCGTATTTCATCCACTCATTCCCCCCACACACACACGGCCCTCGTCTATCGGCAAACCACCCAGCACTTTCCTCAAAGACTCTTAACGCATTATGTAAACTCCCCACATCTTTAGTGCTACAAAAAAAAACACAAACACAATGTAAACTCGGAGGGTTTGCTTTGTGCCCTGGCTGTGTGATGAAGATACAGGCCCTCTCTGAAACAGCAGCTTCTGCTGGGCCTCGCTCTCTATTTCTCACAGCCACGCTGGGTTTTTTTTTGTTAATCGGTGACTCATTAACAGATAACTCCCCGACACTCTCCCAGAAAAACAAAACCGGATTCAAGGCTGAACTTTCTGCACTTACCTCACCAGCTCTGCATTCCTTTTTTAAGAAACTGCCCAGCTTTTTGTCTTCAAGACGGACAGGGATTTTGGAGACTCTGCAAAGACAGGATCATTTCCTCATACTCCTTTCAGCTGCCCAGATAAAGAGGTCAATGTTTTCCCTACAGTCACAGGGATTATGTTACACCAGTTTCGTTGGTCCTGTCCTCTAGCCACTCAAAACAAGTTTCGTGACGTTTGCCGGAGCATGGGTACGCCCCCTCATCAAGCACAAACCGCAGGAGTGGAGTTTCAGGCACAGTTTTACATCTCTTACAAATGCTCGAGTGTTCGAGCTGGATCCAGCCTTACTCCCCACCAGGCTCTGTTAAAACTAATCTTTGCATTCTTCTGTCACCGCAGTCCAGCACAAGTGACCCTAGGAGAGAGTTTGGGTGGGTGGGTCAGGGAAACATAGAAGATAGTTATATGAATGTATATTTATACACTCAGGGATATATCTGTTTATACACTGTATGGATAGATCTGTATTTGTGTGTTCAACCATGAATGTTTTTCGATGCTTTGGCAACATAAGATGTACCTTGTCGTGCCAATAAAGCGATTTGAATTGAATTGAAATTGATAGGAGCAGGAGTAGGCCATTCGGCCCCTCGAGCCTGTTCCACCATTCAGTGAGATCATGGCTGATCATCCAAATTCAGTACCCTGTCCCTGCCTTCTCCCCATATCCCTTTAGCCTTAAGAAATATATCTAACTCCTCCTTGAATATATTTAATGAATTGGCCTCAACTGCCTTCTGTGGTAGAGAATTCCACAGGTTCACCACTCTCTGGGTGAAGAAATTCCTCCTCATCTCAGTCCTAAATGGCTTACCCCTTATCCTTAGACTGTGACCCCTGGTTCTGGACTCCCCCCGCCATCGGGAACATCCTTCCTGCATCACACAAAGCAACAGAGGGGTGCAGGGGCTGCAGATGACTCCAAAGTCTGCCCCCGTTTGATTTCTTAAATTTAGTTCAGAATTGTGCTCCTTCCCGTGAAATGACTAGATAAATTCACGAGCTGACAGCCGTATGCCTCCCGGCCTACAATCAGCAAGGGCTTGACAAAGCTGCACAAAGAGAAGGGGGCAGAAAGGCTTGTTGTATTTATACAAGCACATCTCTCAAACGTCCAAATGCTCAGTGTACAATAGATTACTTTCAAGTGCTGTGACTGCCGTCATCTTGGCAAGCGCGGCAGTCATTCTGCACACAGCAAGCTCCCACAAACACCAATCAGATGAATGACTGGTCACATTTTTTTTCTGGCGGTACTGGTTGGTCAGGTATTGGGGGAGAGCTCCTTGCTCTTTTTCCAAATAGTGCCACAGGATCTTTAACACTCATTATAGAAATTATCGTACAGAAACAGGCCATTCGGCCCAACTGGTCTGTGCCGGTGTTGATGCTCCACACGAGCCTCCTCCCACCCCTCTTCATCTCACCCTATCAACATATCCTTCTATTCCTTTCTCCCTCGTGTTTATCGAGCTTCTCCTTAAAAGTCAGACAGGAGTTTTGGACAATTCGTAAAGACAATCATTTCCTCATACTATTCACCATCTATACTATTCACCTCAACTACTCCTTGTGGTAGTGAAGTCCACATTCTAACCACTCTCTGGGTAAAAAAGTTGCTCCTGAATATTTATTGGGTTTATTAATGGCCAACTTGTATGTTATGGGCCCTAGTTTTGGACTCCCCCCATTAGTGGAGATCAGACGTCAAACTGATGGGATGAAAATCTCCATTTTGTGTGAAGTGTCAACTCAGTTCCTAGGAGGGGTCAGCCTTAACTCAGTGAATCACACTCTCGCGTCAGAACGTTGTGGGTACGTCCCACTCCAGAAAGCTGAGCACATAATCTGGGCTGACACTCCCAGTGCAGTACTGAGGGGGTGCTGCACTGTTGGAGGTGCCGTCTTTCGGATGAGACGTTAAACCGGGGCGCCGTCTTGCCCTCTCAGGTGGACGTAAAAGATCCCATTGCACTGTTTTAAAGAGGAGCAGGGGAGTTCTCTCCGGTGTCCTGCACAATATTTATTCCTCACCCAACATCGCTGCTGTTTGTGAGAGCTTGCTGTGCGCAAATTGGCTGCCGCGTTTCCTACATTAAGACAGTGACTACACTTCAAAAGTACTTTACTGTCTGTAAAGCGCTTTGAGGCGTCCGGAGGTCATGAAAGGCGCTATATAAATGCAAAGTTAATGGGCACGGAGCAAGAGTATAAAACTGCCCCGTATCTCGCATTCATCGGCAATCTGATTCAGGATGGCTGGTATGGAAAAAATGTCGAGGTCGGGACTGAGACATGTTGGGGCAGAGTAGAAGGAGTCTTACTCTGCATCTGGCTGTACTATAGCTCACCAGTGAATGCCTGATGCTGACACTGGTTGCCTCCAATGGGAAGAATTCCAGCTCTCACCTTGATGAGGACAAAAAAAAGAGAATCCAACTAAACCACCTAAACAGGGAGAGGGTAACTGCAAGGGAGGACAGCTTTGAGAATACGCTGAAGTTTCAGCCTCGAGTATCCTCTTATATTTGGCCTTAGTCTTCTTGCATCGCACTCCCAAGCTTTAAATCACCAGTGGACAACAGGTCATAAAATCTCATGAAGCAAAAAGTGAAATCTACAGATGTCATAAATCTGTCCCGAGCATGCGGAACAGTGAGAGGACACTCAATTAACCTGCAGTCTGCACCACTGATCGGGTTATCATTTGCCCGACAGCAGAGTTATGCACCGGCTGCATAAATATTCATGTGCCTGACAGCAGGCTGGCATACTGGTGGAAAAGCACCAGACAGGTGGCAATGGGCTTGGAGGCCCTAGGGTTGGCAGCCCAACGCGGAGGGTGAAAGAGCCGAGTTGCACCGTTTTTTTTGCTGCACACCCTGGAAGGATTGGCTTTCATAGGATTCCATCGGATATACAGCACAGAAACAGGCCATTCGGCCCAACCAGTTCATGTTGGCGTTTATGCTCCACTCGAGCCTCCTCCCGTCTTTCCTCATCGAACTCTCAGCATAACCCTCTATTCCCTTCATCTAGCCTCCCCTTAAATGCCTCTACACTATTCGCTTCAACCACTCCCTGTGGTACGAGTTCCACATTCTCACCACTCTCTGGGTAAAGAAGTTCCTTCTCAAATCAAATCAACTTTTATTGTCATCGTTAGTGCACAAGTGCAGTACAATGAAATGTAGGCTTGCGGCTCCCGAGAGTGTACATTTGGATTAAGACATTTAAACATTCAACATACATTTGGCTTGTAGTATATTAACATAAACATAACCATAATAAAGTGCATTGGCAGATGTGCAGGCTTTAGAGTTTATTTGTGGAGTTCAGTAGGATGACAGCCCTGGGAAAGAAGCTGTTCCTAAATCTGGTCGTACGGGTGCGAATGCATCTGTAGCGTCTCCCAGATGGCAGGAGGGCAAACAGACTGTGGCTGGGGTGGGTAGGGTCTTTGATGATGGACCGTGACCTCCCTATTGGATTTCTTGGTGACTATCTTATATTGATGACCTCTAGCTTTGCTCTTCCCCACAAGTGGAAACACACTCTCTGTGTCTACTCTATCAAAACCTTTCAAAGACCTCTATTAAGGAAGGGGCGAGGGGGCCAGTGGGTGGAAGAATTAAGTTTGATTCGCTTTACTACCAGTTTGCTCACGTTTCTCTCTCTTCCCCCCCGCCTCCTCCCCCAGAAAGTGTTGACTCTTAGAGTTCCACAGGTCCAGACCGTCTGCTACTTTAACCAGTGGCCATTCTTCATGGCTGGACACAGTCGAGGATCATCAGGCTATTTATCCACGGTGGTGCTGGGGGATACTGAACAACACAGCCGAAACTGATCTCACACATATCCACATCCACGCACTTGTGATCAACAGCAAGAAACCTGGCTGATTCTCTCCTTACCCAGCGAAGGAGAAGTGTGGTGTCCCTATTGCCACTCAGCCCGAGATCAGCCGGCACAACGCTGACCTTCAGGGTTTCGATGGCTGGGTTTCAGAGTGTAGAGTCGCTGGAGGCTATTAAGTGAATAGTAATGATGCAAGTCTGAAGGCTGATTGCGTACTCATTACCATTAGCAAAAATGGTGCACCAATTTCTACAACAACAATTTATATTTATATAGTGCCTTTAACGTAGTAAAACGTCCCAAGGCGCTGCACAGGAGTGTTAAAAGACAAGTTTGACACCGATCCACATAAAGATAAATTAAACAATGGGGAGTTTATGCCTAAATATGACTGCGACTGGCAGGAACTTAAGACAGACAGAGACACTAAATTACACGTCACCAACGCAAGCATTTTAAAATACAAGTTTGCTTTTATATGGACACCATTTTAATATGGATTCCAGTAAACGGGCATTCGTGTGCCAGTTCTGGCGCTTATATTGCTAAATTTGGCTCTCTTATTCTGGTGGCTGACCCGCCAGATTGAGGGAAGTGAAATTAGCAGCATTAACACTAGGGGGTAGATTTTCCCGAACCTGTCGGGAAGAAGGCGGGACTTCCCCTTTCGGGTTTTTGACCCGCCTACTTCGACGTCCGGCCAATCCGCGCGATTTTCCCTTGATTGACCTTGTTGAGCCCGCCACACGGCAACAGGTGACGTCACAGACTGCAATTTCATCTGTCAAGAGTTCTTGACAGATGAAATATCAGTGTTTCACAGCTGTTTGAAGCTGTGAAACACTGACAGTCTCAGTTCTAACATGAGTCCTTCTGCACAGACTCAGTTAGAACTCTCACCGGGACTCAAAGCTGAAGGCTGTCACTTTTCACAGATCGCAGCCGTTCAGCTTTAAGTGCCGGCTGAGTGATGGGCTCCCGACACCTACAGGAAGAAAGGCTGTGAAGGTAAGTACAGGTAAGTAAAAGTTCTTTACACACTTTAGACACACCAAACACACTTACCTTTACACTCATGCGACCCCTCCAACTCCTTCAACCCGACGGCCCGCCTGCTCTAACCTGGCGTGGTTTGGAGCCGTCGGGAAACCCACACGAAACCCCTCAAAAGAGAGATTAGGCTAACAGGCAGTTAATTGGCACTAATCCCTTCCCGCCTGGTTTCGGCGGGTCCCAGTGCGGGGCAGGTACCCGCCGCCTCTGAAACTTGCATGGGGCGGGGTTTTGGGCGGGATGGTGTCGGGACCCCCAAATTCGGGATTTCCCCCCCCCCCCACACGCCTGAAACCCTGCCTGACGGCTCCAGGAAAATCTAGCCCTAGGAGTTGGCTCGTGGGTTTTGATCTCCTGGAACTGAAACAGCCCTGATAATAAAAGCAACTTTCGTTTCTTCAAACAGTGGATGGCTGGCCCTCCCACCCAAAGACTAGGCTTCTTCAGCTCACTACAAAGGAACGCTGCTACTGTAGTGGGGTGGGGGCCGAAACACACAGCTAAACACAGCTAAATCCCCGCACAGCATTTTCAGCAGCTCACCGCTGCACAATGACCCAATGAGGAAAAACATTTACGCAGCGGGTTATGATGATCTGGAACGCGCTGCCTGAATGGGCGGTGGAAGCAGATTCAATATCAACATTCAAAAGTGAATTGTATAAATACTTTGAAAGGGGAAAATTCACAGGGCTGTGGGGAAAGAGCAGGGGAGAGTGGGACTAATTGGAGAGCTCTTTCAAAGAGCCGGAACAAGTACGATGGGCTGAATGGCCTCCTCCTGTGCTGTATCATTCTATACACAACACTCCCCAAAGCCTTTCCACCATCTACAAGGCACAAGTCAGGAGTGTGATGGAATACTCTCCACTTGCCTGGATGAGTGCAGCTCCAACAACACTCAAGAAGCTTGACACCATTCAGGATAAAGCAGCCCGCTTGACTGGCACCCCATCCACCACCTTAAACATTCACTCCCTCCACCACCGGCGCACCGTGGCTGCAGTGTGTACCATCTACAAGATGCACTGCAGCAACTCGCCAAGGCTTCTTCGGCAGAACCTCCCAAACCCGCGAGCTCGACCACCTAGAAGGACAAGGGCAGCAGGCGCATGGGAACAGCACCACCTCCAAGTTCCCCTCCGAGCCACACACCATCCTGACTTGGAAATATATCGGCCGTTCCTTCATCGTCGCCGAGTCAAAATCCTGGAACTCCCTCCCTAACAGCACTGCGGGAGCACCTTCACCACACGGACTGCAGCGATTCAAGAAGGCGGCTCACCACCACCTTCTCAAGGGCAACTAGGGATGGGCAATAAATGCTGGCCTTGCCAGCGACGCCCACATCCCATGAACGAATAAAAAAAACTGAAATTAAATTTTCCCCGTAGAATACTGGTATTGATGCACTAGATACGTTTAGTAACAACACTGGACTACTACATCAGTCCCAATGGAAAGTGCCCCTCGTGTCACTATACCGCCCCCGGGGATCGCCCCTCCTACGCAAGGGCAACTCTTCAAAAGGCATGTTATCCAGTTTGCCCAGAGCACCCACCGTGGCACTCTGCTGTGTTTACATATTGCTGCTGCTGCTCATTATCCCACTGAAGTGGCTCGATTTATTTTTGAACAAGGGCCACTCTTGTCTCTCTGCCAATTGCTACTATTAGATTTATGGAGCAAAATACATTTCAGTTTGGCTAACAATCTGGGAAAAAAATTATCTTGTAGTATTACAGTGATGAATTTCAAAACCGGAGCAAATTATTTTCTATCAAAGCTTGATAAGTGTTTGTGGGGGGCGATCCCAGACCTGTGCCAATTTCATAATTTATGTTCAATTTTAGATTAACTCCCACTTATTGCAAGTCCACTTCATTCATAGAATATCACACACAACTGTACAACTTTACTGACAGCACACGGGGAATGAAGAAAAGGCTGAGTTATTCCTCCTGGTGTCTCAAATAAAATGCTCATATATCAATGCTCAGCTGTGCAATGCGGGTCGATTGCCAGAACAGGTTATCTTTAGATCAGTTCTTTGCTCGGATTGGGGTTTCCAAATTTTTTACATGCCTTCATCGAACGGGGAAGGCTTCGTTGAGGAGGGTAGCATATCATGTCAGGTTTCAGTGAAAACGATTTCTCCGACCTCAAGTATGGAGTTCCAAAAGGCCATTCAGCCCATTAAGTCTGCCCACCCCTTGCATACACAATCGCCGCCATCACAGAAAAGAAAAAAATTGCTATTATATAGCATCTTTCACATCCTGAGGATGTCCCAAATCGCTTCATAGATAATGAACTACAGAAAACTCTTTTTTATCCAGCACCGACGGGACCGGCGTGGTGCCGGTTGATCAAAAAGTCCGGATTACAGAGAGGTATACTTACCAAGGTACGAGAGCCCCGTACACGGCCACAGATCCAGGCATCCCTGTTGCATGGCAACAGGTGCAGGAACCCCGGTTACACAGCCACAGATCCAGGTGTCCCTGTTGCTATGCAACAAGTGCAGGAACCCCGGTTACACGGCCACAGATCCAGGCGTCCCTGTTGCATGGCAACAGGTGCAGGAACCCCGGTTACACGGCCACAGATCCAGGAACCCCGGTTACACGGCCACTAATATGAAGTAAAACTTACCTGAACCTACTCCTGAATTTTGCCGGTTAACAGAGATTTCCGGTTATTTAGGTGCCGGTAAAAAGAGAGTTTCCTGTACTTTTTTTTGAAGTGTAGTCACTTCGTAATCTCACAAATATGGCAGCCAATTCCGTACAGCAAGAGGCCACAACAGCAATGAGATAAATGACCATTTAATCCGTTTTGGTGGTTGAGGGGTAAATGTTGGCCCAGGGTACCAGGAGAAATCTCCTGCTGTTCTTCAAATAGCGTCATCACATCTTTTACCTCTGTTTCAATGGGCAGTCAGTTCAACGTCTCACTTGAAAGATGGTGCTTCCGACAGTACAGCACTCCCTCAGTACTGCACTGAAGTGTGAGCCTGGGTTATGTGTTCAAGTCCTGGAGTGGGGCTTGAACCAAAAGCCTTCTGGCTGAGAGGCAAGAACGTCACCGCTCAGCCTGTTCTGGAGTGGCCCAGGTGGATGTTGAGGACCTTGCGGCACTATTTGAAGAGGGGCAAGAAGTGCTCGCCATCCGACATTCCTTCCTCAACCAATGCCATCAATAACAGATCAACTGGTCATTCATCTCAGTGCTGTTTCTGGGATCTTGTGCTGCACAAAAAGGCTCATGTTTGGCTACGCAACGGTTACTACGCTCAAAGTGATTCTTTTTCAGAAGTGCATTAAATCTTTTGAGAGGTGTGATGAGGTCTAAATAAATTAGATCTGATACACTGATGGCCATAGCAGCAAAGTCTAGGTTAGAAATAAAAGAGGACATGCACGTTTACAATATGCTCCGTTGACAGCAATCCCACTAGAGTCAGGTGGTTGCGGGTTCAAGCTCCAATTCAGGACTCGAGCATAAAATGCACCGTGACTCCTTCAGGCAATTGGATGTGCCGTCATTCGGGTGAGATGTTAAAACTGCGAGGCCCCAGTTGCCTGTTCAGGTGGACGTAAAAGATCCTGTGGTGGGCACCGCTCAAAGAAATGGGGGGTTTTCTGGTGTCCCTCAATCAACACCGCCCAAACAGAATAACCGCTCATTCACTCAGTTGCAGGATGTTGCTGGCTACAAATTGGCTGCTGCATCTGCTTACAGAACGACAGTGGCTGGACTTCAAAAAGTAATCAAGACCAAACGCAGATTGGGTGACCGCTTGGCGGAACACCTCCGTTCAGTCCGTAAGGGGGACCCCGAGCTTCCGGTCGCCTGTCACTTTAATTCTCCGCCCCATTCCCACTCAGACCTCACCGTCCTCGGCCTCTTGCATTGTTCCACGGAAGCTCAGCGTAAGCTCGAGGAACAGCATCTCATCTTCCGATTAGGCACTTTACAGCCTTCCGGACTCAACATCGAGTTCAACAATTTCAGATCATAACCTCGGCCCCTATTATATTTTTATATATTTTTTATCCACACCTTTGGTTTGTGCCTTTTCCTTTTTCTCTCTCCCACATGGCAGCTGTCTCTCACTCTGCCAGCGCATTTCACACTTCATCTAGAGCCGTCCTTTGTCTCTTTACCTGTCCTATTACCATCTCGTCTCGCCTTGAATATCTCTTAATGTCTCTTCACCTCTCACTGACCTTCCCTTTTGTTCTTTCATCTCCTCCCTCATTTCCCAGCCCCCCAACTGGCCTTTTTAATCTGTTTCATTTCCTGCTTTTTTCTCAGTTCTGACGAAGGGTCTTTGACCTGAAACATTAACTCTGTTTCTCTCTCCACGGATGTTGCCTGGCCTGCTGAGTTTTTCCAGCATTTTCTGTTGTTATTTCAAAAAGTAATTCATTGGCTGTGGAGTGCTTTGGGACTCCTGAGAACATGAAAGACAGTATCTGAATGCAAGCTCTTCCTTTAACCACACCAGAGTTTTCCTGCAGGATAACTCCAAGGCAAACTTCCTTCGGTTGTTATGCTTCACATGGGCTGGACAGGCTGAAGGAATCAGCTATATACAGAAGCGCAGATTCTCTAATATACAACACAGATCAACATTCCAACAGCAAAGTAAGGGGAGATTTAAAGTGTAGGTAACCTTGTAAGCACCTCTCAATGCACTGCAGCAACACACACACACACTTTGATATTATCAAGCAGGCCAAATTTGTAGGAACATTATACTGACTGAGAATTGCTCAGAACAGTTAATCATTCCCATCAGCAAAAGGCCACTAACTGTTTTTGTCCACTTCAGTGTCAGCTGTGGCTCAGTGGGTCACACGCTTGCCTCTGAGTCAGAAGGTCGTGGGTTCAAGTCCCACTCCAGAGACTTGAGCACTAAAATCCAGGCCGACACTCCCAGCGCAGTGCTGAGGGAGCGCCGCTCTTTTGAAGTTGGAGCTGAGGCAGATGTTTGGGAGCAGAGAAGAGAAAAATGCAAGTCTGATCTGGGAGTCTGGATGCCAACAGCGGCGCTTGAAATGGTTACGGGTTCCATTCCCCATCACCTCACCAAGAAAAAAAAGTGGTTCTAAATATCCTCAAGTTAATATGTTTAAAAAAAAAAAATTGTCAGCTAGGCTCAGTTGGTAGCACTCTCGCCCGAGTCAGATGAGTGTGAGTGTAAACGCCATTCCAGGACTTAATCACATAATCTAGGCCGATACCAGTGCAATACAGGAGTGCGGCACTGTTGCAAGTGACATCTTTCGGATGAGACATTAAACTGAGGCCCTGTCTGCCTGTTCAGATGGACATTAAAGATCACAGGGCACCATTCCAAACCTGCATGGAGTTTGCCTGGTGTCCTGGCCAACATTTCGCCCTCAAGCCAAGGGAATACTGGGTTTTATGGGAAGAGGTATCGAGTATAAAAGTCGAGATGTAATGGTGAACCTAGAAAACGTTACTAAGGCCACCGTTGGAGTACTGCGTGCAGTTCTGGGCTCCGCACTATAGGAAGGATCTTGAGGGGAACGCTGCAGAGTCACTGGGATGTTGCCTGGTATGAGGAAATACAAATATGAAGAAAGATTTGAAAACTTAGGCCTCTTTTTGTTGAAACAGGAGAATAGAGGATGATTTAATCGAGGCATTTAAAATTATGAAAGGATGGAACAGAGTAGATAGAAACAGACTGCTGTACAAGGAGGACAGAGATATTAAATTAGATGCAAGAGATTTAGGACAGAGAGGAGAAACTTCTTTCGTGCACACAAAGCTTGTACGACTGTGGAATGCAATACTGGTTAATGATTAATGCAGAGATAAAGTCAACATTTTAATAGGTCCGACAGGTGGTTTAAGGAAAGGGAATAAAGGGATGTAGGAACAGGGCAGGTACGTGGGATTCGGACTATTGCTAGTGGAGGATAAACACCACAGACTGGTTAGGGTAAACGGCCAGTTTCCGTGTTATAATTTCTATATGATTCCGAATGCTATTTGGGCTGCTGCATTTGGTTAAATAACATTGATTGCACTTCAAAACTAATTCATCTTGAGGACACAATGCTTGTACATATGCTGTCGGCCATGGCTCTGTGGGTGGCAGTCTCGCCTCAGAGTCAGAAAGCCGTGCGTTCAAATCCCACTCGAGACTTGAGCCCATAAGGTAGATTGACACTCCAGTGCAGTACTGAGGGGAGTGCTGCACAGTCGGAGATACCATCTTTTGAATGAGATGTTAAACCGAGGTCCCGTCTGCTCTCTCGGGTGGACGTAAAAGATCCCAGGGGCACTATTTGAAGAAGAGCAGGGGTGTCCTGGGCCAATATTTATCCCTCAACCAACATCACTAAAGCAGATGATCTGGTCGTTATCACATTGCTGTTTGTGGGAGCTTGCTGTGCGCAAATTGGCTGCCGCGTTTCCTACATTACGACAGTGACTACACTTCAAAAAGTACTGCATTGGGATATTCTGAGGTCGTGAAAGGCTCAAGTCTTTCTTTCTCATCTTTTAAAGTGCTCTTTGAGCAAAGCTTTGTCCTCGTGTCTCCATTTCATTCCACACTGGTGACGTGGTTCAGGAGGGAAGCCAGCGTGAATTCCCGAATGACTCAACCGACTAATGTGGATCCTGCATTTCAAAACTGGTCTGGGGCTGACCCAGAGCCACCCAGCCCCAGAGGCCCTCTATTGGCTCCGTAAGCAGCAGGACTCAGTGGGTAAGGCATTTTCCTGGGGATAAGCTGCCCTCAAACAGCACCGAGGCTGACCTGAAATGGAGTCTCCTACTTGAGTCATGTGGGACTCTGTCCATAACCTATGCTAACAGAACCATAATGGAAGCAGAGAAAACGTCGGTCGCTATTAAAAGGGTGAAGAAGATTTACAACCATGCATTTCCTTACGAACGAGAGAGATAGGGCAGTGGTTTATTCTAAACAGAAAGCATTCTATCTTCTCCACCTCTCCTCCCCCGCAGATTGCCAGTCTCCTTGAAGTGCTCGCTTAACCCATCCGAAGTGCTGGATGTCAAGCATGCAACTGATAATACCAGCCGGTTCCAGCTGGTTCAGGAGAGAAAGTTTAAAATAAGCAATGCTCCTCTCGTGCTCTTCCTGGAGTCCCGCTGGGCTCCTTCTCCACTGCCACACTTCAAACAGAATGCATCAATCAGAGGGGCTTCATGAAACACAGTGCTGTGTCCTATAGGCCGCCTTGTAGTGCGTGCATTATGCATTTAATCACGCAGGATCAGACGCTGAGCAAAATATTGGCAATACAGGAGCCCGCCAATTGATGTTAGAAAACAATAAATATATTTCCAATTGTCCTGTGTGATGTTTAATTTCCTCCTTGTATTTGTGGGGCACACTTGCCATATTTCAGAAATGTGCCATTAAAAAGAAAGAAGAATGTATCCATCCTGATTTTCGGGAACATCCCAAAGCGATTCACATCCAACGAATTACAGAGGCGCAGGCACAGTTATGGAGGTGAACACAGCAGTCAGTTACGCACTGTAAGATCCCACAAACTACAGCAAGGTGACTGACCAGTTAATCTGTTCTTGATGGTGAAGGAAGATGTTGGCGAGGACACTGGGAGAATTCTCTCCTTCTCTTCGAATAGTGCACTGGGATCTTTAGTGTTCACCTAAAGGCAGAATGATGTCCATTTTAGGTCTTATCCAAACCTGCAACAATGCAGCACTCCCTCAGTGCTGCATCTAAGTGCCAGTCTAGGTGTTGTGCTGAAGTCAAGTCAAATTTGCTGCCCACTACAGAACATGGCCACAGACCAGGCCGGTCCCACGTTCAATCTCTGGTCTGTACTAAGTCAGATCACCTCAGGTGGGATAGCAATCGGACTGCTACAATTGGCTTCACGACCTCTGGTCTGGGGTAGGAAATTAGCAGCCGGGAACCCCCACCCCACCAAATGTGAAATATATGGATATGGGATGTTGAGGGAGGCCAGGATTGAGTTTGGCAGCAACACCCCTCCTCCCCATGGGTGAATGGCCTACTGAAATCCACTGGCTTAACTCACACAAGGTGTCTTAATCACCCTCTCATCTACAGCATGCCACTGGGATAGAAGTTAAAAGCAGAGAAGTCTTGTATTGAACCTTGGTTAGACCACACTTGGGGAGTACTTTACACAGTTCTGGTCTTCATATTAAAGAAAGGATATAGAAGCACTGGGGAAAGTGTAAAAGGTTTTACAAGAATGATACCAGGACTGAGGATACAACTGTCAGGAAAGACTCTTTTCTCTAGAAAAGAGAAGACTGAGAGGTGACCTGATAGAGGGCTTTAACATTATGAAGGGGTTCGATAGGGTAGAAATAGATGTTTCCACTTGTGGCAGGGTGGGGCGGGAGTCCAAATCATGGGGCCATAAATATAAGATAGTCACTAATAAATCCAATAAGGAATTCAGGCAAAACTTCTTTACTCAGAGAGTAACTGCCCCATGGCTTTCAAAGGAAGAAAGTTTGATGATAAAACAGTATCATTGTGCAATGGCGCACCTGCTGAGAAAGGCCAATTACAGTGTAAGCAGGAAGCCAGTGAGCAATACTATATAAAAACTGTCTATGCAGGCTGCCAATGTCTGATTACAAACCACTGCAATAGTTAAAGAAGCAAAAAAACAATAAGCTTACTCGTTGAACCTGTTGTGTCCGTGTATAATAAGACACAGACTGCAGGAGAAACGGTACAACAGGTGTTTGCTAAACGTGGCTCACACTGGAACTGCCTGTACAGATTACTACTCAGTGCTATATACAGGTGTGGTCACTGCCGGTACTACAGTATACATGAGCTGTAAAAAGTAGTTCCCCCCTTAAAGGTATATACATTACAGAACCCACACTAGTTCCAGCCATTTTTAGATTCAGTCCTGTCTTAAGTGATTAGGATATAACTTAAAAAACCATCGAATGCAAGACATGCAAATATATATATCTGTCAGTTCTGTTGGTAACACATTCACCTCTGAGTCAGAAGGTCGTGGGTTCAAGTCCCACTGCAGGGACTTGAGCACAAAAATCTAGGCTGACACTCCAGTGCAGTGCTGAGGGAGCACCGCACTGTCGGAGGGACAGTACTGAGGGAGCGCCGCACTGTCGGAGGGACAGTACTGAGGGAGCGCCGCACTGTCGGAGGGGCAGTACTGAGGGAGTGCCGCACTCTCGGAGGGGCAGTACTGAGGGAGCGCCGCACTGTCGGAGGGGCGGTGCTGAGGGAGCGCCGCACTGTCGGTGGGGTAGTACTGAGGGAGCGCCGCACTGTCGGAGGGGCAGTACTGAGGGAGCACCGCACTGTCGGAGGGGTAGTACTGAGGGAGTGCTGCACCGTCGGAGGTGCCGTCTTTCGGATAAGACGTTAAACCGAGTTCCCGCCTGCTCTCTCAGGTGGACGTAAAAGATCCCATGGCACTATTTCAAAGAAGAGCAGGGGAGTTCTCCCCGGTCAATATATTTATCTCAATCAACAGCACAATCAGATTATCTGGTCATTATCACATTGCTGTTTGTGGGAGCTTGCTGTGCGCAAATTGGCTGCTGCTTTTCCTACATTACAACAGTGACGACACTTCAAAATAAGTACTTCATTGGCTGTGAAGCGCTTTGGGACATCCTGAGGTCGTGAAAGGCGCTGTATAAATCCAAGTCTTTCTTTCTATATCTCCGTCGATCTCTATCTGTACGCGCACTAGAAAGCTATTGCGGGGGGGGGAAGGGGGAGGGGGAGGGTTAGACTAAAGAATACAAAGCCCACGGCCAAAGCTAATGCCCAGATATAGAACTCTAGATATCACACATATTGAGCATTTATTCGCTAGCCTCTCTGGAGCCTTTACCCACCTCAATTCCCCAAACCAATTTACAGCAGCTTTACTTAATAATTACTCTCAACCAGCGCACATACAAATGAAAAGGAACAAAACTGGCAGCATGGCGGGCCAGCGTGGTTTGATACTAATGAGCCATGTCACAGACAGGACACAGCAGTCTCTCCTAATTTTCTAGTGATGGGATGAGCAGAGAGAATAAAATGAAAGGGAGGGGTGGGGAAGGAAGACACATGCAGCGATGTTCATATCGCCCACAATTCGGTTTGAATCCCTTCAGTCTAGTTTTCACCTTGGTCAAGATCTCTTGATATGCTTTTCACAGTTACATAGAGTTACATCGTGTCTATAGCACAGAAACAGGCCATTCGGCCCAACTGCTCCATGCTGGTGTTTCTGCTCCACACGAGACTTCTCCTCCCACCCCCTCTTCATCTCACCCCATCAGCATAGCCTATTCCTTTCTCCCTCATGTGTTTATCTAGCTTTCCCTTAAATGCATCTATACTATTCTCCTCAACTACTCGCTGTGGTAGCAAGTTTCACATTCTAACCACTCTGAGTAAAGACATTTTTCCTGAATTTCCTATTAGTGATTATCTAATATTTATGCCCATAGTTTTGGACTCCCCCCATAAGCGAAAACATTTTCTCTAAGTCTACCCCATTGAAACCTTTCATAATCTTAAAGACTTCTATCAGGTCACCCCTCAGCCACCTTTTTAATCTTTCAATCTTTTTAACGGCAGCATGCTATCGCTCCTCAACTCCTTCATCGGATGACATGGCCACCCACTCCGTCCTTCCCCAGCAAGGCGTGGAATCGTGCGAGGGTGGTCCGACAGAGCTGGATCAGAGAGAAGCAGCTTTCTCACATGTCGCAACGGCAATCCGCCACCCATCGCTCCTCTCTGAAGCACTTGCGGATATTTTTATATTAAAAGAGAGCGATATAACACCACAAGTTAATTACAGATGAGGAAACCCATCTTAGTGCATCCAGAACAGCTGGGGCTCAGTGGGTAGCACCCTTACCTCTGAGTCAGAAGGTTGTGGGTTTGAGTCCCACTCCAGGGACTTCAGCACAAAAATCTCGGCTGACACTCCAGTGCAGTGCTGAGGGAGTGCCGCACTGTCGGAGGTGCCATCTTTCGGATGAGATGTTAAACCGAGTCTCTGCCTGCTCTCTCAGGTGGGCGTAAAAGATCCCAGGGCACTATTTTGAAGAAGAGTAGGGGAGTTCTCCCCGGTGTCCTGGCCAATATTTATCCCTCAACCAACACAACAAAAACAGATAATCTGGTCATTATCACATTGCTGTCTGTGGCAGCTTGCTGTAAGCGACTTGGCTGCCACATTACAACAGTGACTCCACTTCAAAAATACTTCATTGACTCTAAAGTCCAGTGGTCATGAAAGGCACCATATAAGTGCAAGATTTTCTTTCTTTTAGAATTAGAGAAGGCAGGAATAAAAGATCAGCCTCTCTAACGCTGGAGCACAGGGATTGGGCTAGTAATAGCACTCCAGAGTCAGGAGAGGAGAGGACGGGAGCTGGGACACGAGAAGATTTCATAGATAGGATGGAGCAAGGCTGTGAAAGGATTTGAAGATGATCTCAAACTTTATCCCAGTGCAGCCTGGTAAATTTGGGGATTGTGGAGCATTCTGCATAAATTGAAGTTTAGCACTGTTGTAGCACTTTTTGCCCCACTCCAGGACCGGAGTAGATAATCCAGGCCAACATTTCAGTGCAATAACTAAGGTAGTGCTGAATTGTCAAGAGTCTCATCTTTCAGATGGAGCATTAAACCAAGGCCTCATCTGCTTGTCCCGATGGACACAAAAAGGTCCATGGAACTTTGAGGAACAGGAAGTTCCCCTGGTGTCCAGGCCAACACCACCAAAAAACAGATTAACTGGTCATTTATCGCATTGCTGTTTGTGGGATCTTGCACAAATTGGCCGACGTGTTTGTCTATATCACAGCGACTACACTTCAAAAGTAATTAATTGACTGTGAAGCACTTTGGGACATCTGAAGTACTTGAAAGGTGTTATGTGAATGCAAGCTCGTTCTCTATTCATAACTTCTAAACAGTGTCAGAGTCCAGCATGACTATAACTGTTTAATAAAAGTAATTCGATAAAAGAACAATGAAAATAGTGTGTGTTTTATGTGGCTTTTGATGTACTGTGCATCTTGCTAGAAGGTACAAAGGAATTGAGGCATACTATCACATGTCAGTCAGCAAGACGGGAATAGTAGCGTACTGGTTCTGTTGCTGGACTAGTAATCCAGAGGCCTGGACTAATGATCCAGGGACGTGAGTTCAAATCCCACCACGGTAGCTGGGGAATTTAATGGTGACCATGAAACTACTGGATTGTCACAAAAACCCATCTGGTTCACTAATGTCCTTTAGGGAAGGAAATCTGTCGCCCTTACCCGGTCTGGCCGAAATGTGACTCCAGACCCACAGCAATGTGGTTGACTCTTAACTGCTCCTCTGAAGTGGCCCAGCTGTATGAGGTGGCTCACCACCACCTTCTCAATGGGCAATAAACGATGGCCTTGCCAGAGACGCCCACATCCCATGAATGAATGAAAGAAAGAGAGAAAAGGCCTAGAGGTAAACCTTGGGAGAGATGTTTGAGGAGGATGGAGTGATCAACTGTTTTGAAAGTTATGGAAAGATCAAGGGTGAAGAGAAGCAACTTCAAGCCATGGTCTCAGTCACACAAAGGTGTCATTTGCGCCTTTACCAATACTCAACGCTGTGGTGAGGTGGAAAACATTAAGAGCCAATGTCTCTATAAAAAACCCCAACTAAATGTGCATAGTTAACCCAGTTAACCTATCCCGGTGTTTAATTTTGAAGATATACAATTTTTTTTTTTAAGGGTCATGCAAGTATAATACTTCAGTTTCCCTCCGTTTCATTGCAACACAAATCGAGCAGTAGACCACAATCTAAAACCATTAAAAAACAGCGCCATGTTTTATCCTGTCCAATGCTGTCTGTTTTTAATAGCAAGACAGTAACTCCAAGGCTAGATACTGTCACAGATAAGTACTCCGTAAATGGTTTAATTTTTAGTGGGTCACTGGGTGATGAGCACAGTCCAGATGCAGGATTACCCGAAGCCTCCCATTTTAACAGACTTTTCTCCATCTAGCAGGGCAGAGATGGATATCTGACAACTCTCTCTAGAGTCTGCAATAGCTACAGTTCAGTTCTAGTGCTATTAAAGGCATAGTGTAGCCACCTGATTTGATGCACAGTTCCGAATGCTATAAGAGGTAATGGTTTCAATGCCACTTACTGCTATCTCCCGGTTGTCTTTTGTCCTGTTGGTTAGTAGCAGCCTGGGAACAGACTTGTTGTCGAGAAACCCTTCGTTTGATTAATGCATAAATTTTGTAGTCTGGTGACACTCGGAATTGCAGGAGAGTGCCCCTGGGCAGCACTTACCATTCACAAGGTCACTGAAGGAGGAATTCTACACCAAGGTGCTGTACTGTCCCCAGGCTGCCTCTGGCCAGTTAAAGAATCACAAAAACTTGGGGGAAAACGGCTCGGTTCGCTGGTTTGACGCAGTTTCCCAATCACAGTGGCTCAAGATTGAGTTGAAGTTTCTAGTCCCAGAGTGCAGTATAAAACCGCCTAGGTTTATTCCCAACGACTGAAGACAAACAAAGCCAGCACCTCGACTGCAGAGTTCTGTCTGCAATTTAACTTTTTTTTTAAAAATGAAATAGTCCTAAATTCTCAGTCTCTCCTCCCTATGTTGTGTTAAAATCGCATCTGATTTCTCGTTTCTTCCCAGCACCTTAACTCCCTATTTTCTCTTCCAAATACAATCTACAGACTTTTAAAAGCCAAGCTTGGGGGCCAATAAATAAGCCACTACTCCCAGATTTGCCTAGTCCTGGATATTACGTTGGGTATATAGCTGGTCAAAATCACATTAGCAGCGGGTTGCAACTGATGGGAGTAAATCTAAATGGGGTCTGATCTTAAGTGAAGTTCCACAAGGGTCTATACTGGGACCACTGCTGCGCACTTTCATTAATGATTTAGGAGTTAAATGGAACCACTTAAATTCTACAGCATGAAAATGTATTGGGGTTGGGGGGGGGGGGGGGGTTAGTAATTCGGACCAATTTAAACAAGTTGGGTGAATGGGCCAGTGTGTGAGCGCATCAATTAATGAGCACGAGAGCAGTGTTATGCACTAGTGCCAAGAAACTCCAGGAGTGTTTCTGCCATGCAGGGGCACTAATGAAAAAGGTCAAGGAAAAGACGGACTAATTGTCCACTCTAATCCAAGCTGTTGAACGTGGCTAGCGACAGCCCCACTCTGGAACGCCCTCCCTAAACTCATTGCCTCTCCATCTTCCTTCAAGACCCTCCTTAAAACCCACCTCGCTAACCAAGCTATTGGTCACCCCTTCTAATATCTCCTGCTTTGACTCGGTGTCCATTTCCCGATTATACCTCTTGTGAAGCGATGTGGGATGTTTTTCTACATTAAAGATGCTATATAAATGTATCGCTAGGACTAATCAAGTATCGAACAAATGGCGCCATACATGGATTATTAAGGCTCTGCTATATCTGCACTTGGAGTATTGTATCTAGTTTTGCTCTATCCACATGGTGAAGGATAGAGAGACTCTACAGAAGGGGGTGACCTTACCTTGCAGCTCTTAATGATGAGGTTAGGCTCCAAGAGTTAGGGTTATTAACTTTAGAGAGGTTTTTAAAATGGTGAAGGGATTGAACCATTAGATCTGTTACCTAATATCGATAGGGGTGGGGAGGAGGGGGTTTAAGAGGTCCTGTATTAAAATCTATAGGCAGAGGTTAAATGCCAGAAAGTATGGGGGGAAAATTCAGTTGTTTGCGCCTCGCGTTAGCGCCTTACCAGGGCGCTAATGGGGCGCAAAGTAACTAGCGCCCGGGCGCGGCAATGTTTGCGCCGCTCGTGAAATTAACTAGACATTTTGCGGCGGCGCTAAACACTACCGCCACAATCTCCTGCGCCGGCAGAATGTGACGTCAGTCAAGTGCGCAACGCCCCATTAGCGCCCCGGACAGGATATTGAGTGGCGCCCCCTGCCTTACCGCCTGTCGCTAGCAACGACAGGTTGAGGGGAGCGTTATGTTGTCAGAAAGGGACTGGGGGAGCGCTATTTAAAGGCGACCGCTTCCTGCCTTTTTTTGTCGGTGACATTTTTGCACCACGCATTCTGAGAGAGAGAGAGAGAGAGAGACTTCTGGAGAGATTCAACGCTGTGTGAAGGAGTTTTGAGTACTGAGCAGCACTTTGCGGGTTCATTTTGATTTGCCCTTTCTTGCTTCGCCAGCGTTCTGAGGTAGCGCCTCGCTCCTCGGCCTTTGCACCTTAAGACAGGTGTGAAGCGCCTGATTTAGCGCTCCAATCACCTCCAGGGGCGATAAAAGCCAAGTTTGCTGTCGGAGGCGATAATTAGCGGCAGGCGTTAAATTTGCGCACGGCCGATAATAGCGCCCCAAACGGGGCGATACTGAATTTTCCCCCCTATTTTTTTTCCAGAGTCATCACCCTCTGGAACAAACCATCTCAGTCAAGTGGCAAGTACAGGGTGTACTGTACTTTACGATGTAACCAACTGGTGGCACTAGTAACGAGTTCGGCTTGGATTCATTATTAAAAAATGCAACTGAAATATGGAGAAAAAAAATAAGTGAAGCACATCCCAGACCAAAACTCTTGGAAGCTGAGCGCCACTAAAATACAACAAGGCTTTTAAACGATGTGACTGAGAGGTCGCTCGCCTACTCAACACCTGGCGAAAGGTTATGCTCAAAAGCAGGAAAGTAATATTCGTCAGGAAAAATTATTTTGGACAAAGTGTCAATTTGCAATCCTTCACATGCACATTACAAAACTTGGAAATAATGACACTAAAATGTTATTCTCACTCCTCGCCTTCAAAAGAATTAGGAATCCCAAATCAACTGAAGTTTATTTTAAATAAAGATTTGATTCCTTGCAATTAGACGTTTGTATTCTCAATGAAGCTGCCACGAAAGGAAGGTTTTGGAGAGTAAAGCTGACATTACTGCTGTCTATGAAAGAGTACTTGAATAAAATGTACCAAGGCACAGGACTGCGCACACAAGGGGAACAATTATTCTCACCAGGGCGACGGCTATTTTTAGACAAAGCTGCAATATACTGTTACATATTGAGACTGCAGCTGAGAAAACCAGTCAATAGAGACTGAGCAAACACAGCGAGATCTCAGGGCAGACTGACGGAGGAGGGGGAAGGGAATGAACAGATGGACCAAAATGTGAGGAATCATGGGCATCTCCCTTACCACAGCATTCAAGATTCATTCCGCAGTCTTGCTGCTAAAAGGATCGATTACAGTACCTACCTGGAATGATGAGCATTTTTCATATGACAAACGAGAATAGACTAGCTGGCCAGGGTCTGATCTGTGGCACTACAAGTTGAACACGCCCATGAAAAAGTCACGGTGTTACTGGCAGGTTGGGCTGTAAAACTCCAGTTTGTGTCTCAGTCCCTTGCATACCAATACAGGTAGACTACCCTTTATCCGAACTTCCGAAAACCGAAACCCTCTAAAAACCGAAGGTTTTTTCGTTCAGCGTAAGTCGTGCGCACGACCCCGACCCCCGCCGCCGACCCCCCGCCCTTTCGGATAAGGGATAGTGTATCCTTTATCCGCACTTCCGAAAACCGAAATCCTCTGAAAACCGAAAGGTTTCGTTCAGCGTAAGTCGTGTGCACGACCCCGACCCCCGCCGACCCCCACCCCCGACCCCCCGCTGACCCCGACCCCCCCGCCGACCCCCACCCCCGACAAATTTCCCAGTCTTATAAAATACCTTCTGAAATCCGAAATTTTCCGAAAACCGAAACACGGCTGGTCCCGAGGTTTTCGGATAAAGGATAGTCTACCTGTACTCATCTATTTGCTCTCTTACAGAGCCGATCAAGGGAGCACAAGTTGGGCCACGATTGTTGCCATACAAGTTCTAGAGCAAAACATTGTCTTGTTTTTGTACGATTTAACAGCTTAGTATGACACTTTCTGGAGGTTCATAGCCTGGTGACTGCCAGCGTCAACACCGTAAGCTCTTGTGAAGCCTGGAACAGAGGCACAAGAGCCAGATAGGCTGGCTGAGTTAGCAGAATGTTTGATAACCCGGCTACCTAATCTAACCGACGCCTGCAGAGAGTGCAGGGCATTTGTGCCAAATATTTGGTATTGTAAAATCCAACATATTTCTTCAACTAGGGAAAAATGACCTGGTGCTATGACACTGGCCATGGGATTCATACAACACAGGAGACCAAAGGCAGTGCCATCTCTGGACCAACATGGCAATTTCATCTGGGCTAAACGTGTGGTTTCCCCACAATCTACTGAACTGGGTTATACCCTTAGAGGGGTTTTATTTTTATTCGTTCATGGGATGTAGGCATCGCTGGCAAGGCCAGCATTTATTGCCCATCCCTAGTTGCCCTTGAGAAGGTGGTGGTGAGCCGCCTTCTTGAACCGCTTCAGTCCGTGTGGTGAAGGTGCTCCCACAGTGCTGTTAGGGAGGGAGTTCCAGGATTTTGACCCAGCGACGATGAAGGATCGGTCGATATACTTCCAAGTCAGGATGGTGTGTGACTTGGAGGCAAGTTCGGGGGTAGTGGTGTTCCCATGCGCCTGCTGCCCTTGTCCTTCTAAGTGGAAGAGGTGGTGGGTTTGGGAGGTGCTGCCGAAGGAGCCTTGGCGAGTTGCTGCAGTGCATCTTGTAGATGGTACACACTGCAGCCGTGGTGCGCTGGTGGTGGAGGGAGTGAATGTTTAAGGTGCTGGATGGGGTGCCAATCAAGTGGGCTGCTTTGTCCTGGATGGTGTCGAGCTTCTTGAGTGTTGTTGGAGCTGCACTCATCCAGGCAAGTGGAGAGTATTCCATCACTCTCCTGACTTGTGCCTTGTAGATGGTGGAAAGGCTTTGGAGAGTCAGGAGGTGAGACATTCGCCACAGAATACCCAGCCTCTGACCTGCTCTTGTTGCCACAGTATTTATGTGGCTGGTCCAGTTAAGTTGCTGGTCAACGGTGACCCCCAAGATATTGATGGTGGGGGATTCGGCGATGGCAATGCCATTGACTGTCAAGGGTCGGTGGTTAGACGCTCGCTTGTTGGAGATAGTCATTGCCTGGCACTTGTGTGGCGTGAATGTTACCTAGAGCAGGACTTCCCAAACTGTGGTACGTGTACCCCTGTACACAAGAGAAATCGTCTAATGGTGGATTTTATTTTATTTATTAATTGCATCTTTATAATAGGCTACTCAGACGAAGTTTTAAAACTCTGTGGGAATTTGCTATATAAAGTAAGTTAATTTACTTCAAGATGCACCAATGGGAACACAGATGATGACGTACAGATTCCTCACCTCCAATCACCGTACACTACAGCGTGGTTTCAGTTGCCCAGCAACTGTCCAGTCTAAAACCAGTATGATGGTAGGGGTACGCGGGCAGCTGGTAGGCGGGTACGCAATAAGTAAGGTTTGGGAACCTTTGGTTTAGAGGGTGCAGAAGACAGACTGACTGACAGACTTTATACAGCGCCTCAGGATGTCCCAACGCACTTTACAGCCAAAGAAGTAGTTTTGAAATGGAGTCGCTGTTGTAATGTGGGAAATGCGGCAGCCAATTTGCGCACAGCAAGCTCCCACAAACAGCAATGTGATAATGACCAGATCATCTGTTTTTAGTTATGTTGGTTGAGGGATAAATATTGGCCAGTACACCGGGGAGAACTCCCCTAACTCTTCTTCGAAATAGTGCCATGGGATCTTATACGTCCACCTGAGAGAGCAGACGGGGCCTCGGTTTAACGTCTCATCTGAAAGACGGTACCTCCGACAGTGCGGCGCTCCCTCAGCACTGCAGTGGGAGTGTCAGCCTAGCTTTATGTGCTCAAGTCTCTGGAGTGGGACTTGAACCCACAACCTTCTGACTCAGAGGCGAGAGTGCTGCCCACTGAGCCACGGCTGACACTGGATCCAAGAAAGAACCACAAAGTATCAGGACATGCGAGGCAATTACTAGTACCGACAATCGCTAGACTAATTTAACATTTTGGTACCAATTTCACTAAAAGCACAATAGGTAAGTTATTGCACTTTAATGTTATTTAAAATGCTTAATGTGATGCACCTTCATGACTTCAAGTTGCTCCACCCTCCATTGACAGACCTATAACAACCAGTATTGCCCCCATTTCTGACGAAAGGTCTTCAACCTGAAACTCTGTTTCTCTCTCCACAGGTGCTGCCTGACCTGCTGAGTGTTTCCAGCATTTTGTGTTTTTACTTCACCCATGTTGCGTAGCTCAAAGTGTTCTCTCCAGGCATAATACAAGTTGGGAAAGGCAAAATCCATTATCAAACCGCCAGGTATTTTGCACTATGCAATATAATCTTTGAACCTTTCAAGTTCTGCTGCAATCCCAGGGACAACGGCACCTGCGTCGGTTAAAGCCTAAACACACAAGATGCTGGAAATCCGCAGCAGGGCAGTCAGTGCTGGAAAGAGAAACAGCAGGTGGGGTGAGTTTCCGATATAAGCTACACATCAACAGTGACAACTACAACAGCAAAGCACTGCGGAAGCTGGAAATCTGAAATAACAGAAAAATGCTGGAAACACTCAGCAAGTCGGGCAGCATCCGTGGAGAGAGAGAAACAGAGTTAACGTTTCAGGTCGATGACCCTTTGTCAGGATTCCATCGTAACAGTCACTCAGGATAGAATGTGTTTGCATTCCAACATCCTGTGCTGCCGTCACATTTTACAAATATTAAGATTATTTTTACAGCAGCTCCCAATGGGGTCAGCGAGTTAATCCAGTGACTTTTTTTTAATTCATTGATGGGATGTGGGCGTCGCTGGCTAGGCCTGCATTTAGTGCCCATCCCTAATTGCCCTTGAGAAGATGGTGGTGAGCCGCCTTCTTGAACCGCTGCAGTCCATATGGTGTAGGTACACCCACAATGCTGTTAGGAAGGGAGTTCCAGGATTTTGGCCCAGCGACAGTGAAGGAACGGCAATACAGGTCCAAGTCAGGATGGTGTGTGGCTTGGAGGGGAAATTGTAGGTGGTGATGTTCCCATGCGTCTGCTGCCCTTGTCCTTCTAAGTGGTAGAGGTCGCGGGTTTGGAAGGTGCTGTTGAAGGAGCTTTGGCGAGTTGCTGCAGTGCATCTTGTAGATGGTACACACTGCAGCCACAGTGCGCCGGTGGTGGAGGGAGTGAATGTTGAAGGTGGTGGATGGAGTGCCAATCAAGCGGGCTGCTTTATCCTGAATGGTGTCGAGCTTCTTGAGTGTTGTTGGAGCTGCACTCACCCAGGCAAGTGGAGAGTATTCCATCACACTCCTGACTTGTGCCTTGTAGATGGTGGAAAGGCTTTGGGGGGTCAGGAGGTGAGACACTCGCCGCAGAATTCCCAGCCTCTGGCCTGCTCTTGTAGCCACAGTATTTATATGGCTGGTCCAGTTCAGTTTCTGATCAATGGTAACCCCCAGGATGTTGATAGTGGGGGATTCAGCGATGGTAATGCCATTGAATGTCAAGGGGAGATGGTTAGAGTCTCGCTTGTTGGAGATGGTCATTGCCTGGCACTTGTGTGGTGCGAATGTTACTTGCCACTTGTCAGCCCAAGTCTGAATGTTGTCCAGGTCTTGCTGCATATGGACACGGACTGCTTCAGTATCTGACGAGTCTCAAATGGTGCTGAACAGTGTGCAATCATCAGCGAACATCCCCACTTCTGACCTTATGATGGAGGGAAGGTCATTGATGAAACAGCTGAAGATGGTTGGGCCTAGGACACTGCCCTGAGGAACTCCTGCAGTGATGTCATGTGATTGAGATGAATGGCCTCCAACAACCACAGCCAACTTCCTTTGTGCTAGGTATGATTCCAACCAATGGAGAGTTTTCCCCTTGATTCCCATTGACTTCAGTTTTGCTAGGGCTCCTTGATGCCACACTCGATCAAATGCTGCCTTGATGTCAAGGGCAGTCACTCTCACCTCACCTCTTGAGTTCAGCTCTTTTGTCCATGTTTGGACCAAGGCTGTAACGAGGTCAGGAGCTGAGTGGCCCTGGCAGAACCCAAACTGGGCATCAGTTAGCAGGTTATTGCTGAGTAAGTGCCGCTTGATAGCACTGTCAGCGACACCTTCCATCACTTTGCTGGTGATTGAGAGTAGACTGATGGGACGGTAATTGGCCGGGTCGGATTTGTCCTGCTTTTTGTAGACAGGACATACTTGGGCAATTTTCCACATTGCCGGGTAGATGCCAGTGTTGTAGCTGTACTGGAACAGCTTGGCTAGGGGCGCAGCTAGTTCTGGAGCACAAGTCTTCAGTACTATTGCCGGAATGTTGTCAGGGCCCATAGCCTTTGCAGTATCCAGTGTCTTCAGCCGTTTCTTGACATCACGTGGAGTGAATTGAATGGGCTGAAGACTGGCATCTGTGATGCTGGGGACCTCAGGAGGAGGCCGAGATGGATCATCCACTCGGCACTTCTGGCTGAAGATAGTTGCAAATGCTTCAGCCTTGTCTTTTGCACTCACGTGCTGCGCTCCACCATGATTGAGCGACACAGGCCAGCCAGGTCCCTAGTTCAATACTCCGTCTGTGCCGAGTTCACTGGTTTTCAGCTGGGGAAGCAATTGGCACCGGTGGGAAGGACAAAAATCAGCCCTTGCCCGCCCGCCCGCTATCCAACGATCGATTGCTACAAATGTGTTTGTGTGGATGCCAGGCCTGGAAAGGACTGGACTAGTTGCTCAGTGGGTAGCACCCTCGCCTGAGTCAGAAGGTCGTGGGTTCAAGGCCCACTCCAGAGACTTGAGCACAAAATCTAGGCTGACACTCCCAGTGCAGTGCTGAGGGAGTGCTGCACTGTCGGAGGTGCCGTCTTTCGGATGAGACCTTAAACCGAGGCCCCATCTGCTCCCTCAGGTGGATGTAAAAGATCCCGTGGCACTATTTCGAAGAGGAGCCGGGGAGTTCTCCCCGGTGTCCTGGACAATATTTATCCCTCAACCAACATAACTAAAAACAGATGATCTGGTCATTATCACATTGCTGTTTGTGGGAGCTTGCTGTGCGCAAATTGGCTGCCGCGTTTCCCACATTACAACAGTGACTCCACTTCAAAAAGTACTTCATTGGCTGTAAAGCGCTTTGGGATGTCCTGAGGTCGTGAAAGGCGCTATAGAAATGCAAATATTTCTTTCATTAGTCTGCAATGCCCCCCCCCCCCCCCAAACAAGCCTGCAGTCACTTGTAATATAGCTTCACACTGAGTGGCCACTTGGCAGATGTACCAAAGGGTGGTTGATGCCCATCGAACTGTACCTCAGCAAAAGTCTGTACTTTCAGGATGGGGAGTGGAGAAAACAGATGAGGGAAGAGAGCAAAAAGAATTAATCATTAAATTTTTTTTAGAAAAAAAATCTTCGCTGCAAGTGAATCGATAAAAGTAAAATGTTTTTTGTATTTGGACTTTCTTTTAAACAAATTGGCTATAAATATACCTTAGGGAGGGCAGTACTGATTTTTTGCAAGGGTAGGTAGCAGCAGCTACTCAGGGATAGTGACTCTGGTTCAGACCAGGTCCTCTGCGGCCGTGGTCACTACCTTATAGAATCACAGAATTCAGCGGTGCAGTAAACCTGCACCCACTCGCAAACAGTTACCCACTTAGTCCCATTCTCCTGCCCTTTCCCCAAACCCTTTACATTTTTTGCACTCAAAATATTTATCCAATTCCCCTTTAAAAGCGATTATGGAGTTGCTTAAGGAAGGCATTCATCAGATGGGGTGTGCCTGCCATGTCACTACAACACACTTCCTCGTAGCCAAGTGTGGATTCGGCAATGGTTTTTGAAGGCTGCCTTGTCAGATGCAGATGTAACCCAAGAGGAAATAAAAGGGGAGCATCAAACGGCAAGATAGCCACAGAGCATTCAAGTGTACAAAATTACGAGGGGCCTAGATAGAGTGGAGAGGAAGGACCTATTTCCCTTAGCAGAGAGGTCAATAACCAGGGGGCATAGATTTAAAGTAATTGGTCGAAGGATTAGAGGGGAGTTGAGGAGAACTTTTTTCACCCAGAGGGTGGTGGGGGTCTGGAACTCACTGCCTGAAAGGGTGGTAGAGGCAGGAACCCGGATCACATTTAAAAAGTACTTGGATATGCAATTGAAGTGTCGCAGTCTACAGGGCTACGGACCAAGAGTTGGAAAGTGGGATTAGGCTGGATTTCGGCCGGCACAGACACAATTGGCCAAACGGTCTCCTTCTGTGCCGTAAATTTCTATGATTCTATGAATGCAGAGGGGTTGTACAAGAGACTAGGGTTAGAGGAACTGAGTCTTCCTAAGGGGTTGTAAGGCTGGAAGAGTTTGCAGAGGTCGGTGTGGAGGGACTTAAAGACGAGGACAAGTTTTAAATTCAAGATGTCCTTGGGTTGGGAGCCAATGCAGGTTGGCAAAGACACGTGCAACATAAACAACCCTTTGCCTCCAACAGCATCTAGGACTGAAATTTTTTAACGAGCCCCAAGAACTGGCAAAGGAGTCAGCGAAGACGTCAGGCTGCAACTAGGGTACAACATGGACCAGGCCTCCCTAGGGTACAACGTGGACCAGGCCTCCCTAGGGTACAACACGGACCGGGCCTCCCTGGGGTACAACATGGACCAGGCCTCCCTGGGGTACAACACGGACCGGGCCTCCCTAGGGTACAACACGGACCAGGCCTCCCTAGGGTACAACGTGGACCGGGCCTCCCTAGGGTACAACATGGACCAGGCCTCCCTAGGGTACAACATGGACCAGGCCTCCCTAGGGTACAACGTGGACCAGGCCTCCCTAGGGTACAACATGGACCAGGCCTCCCTAGGGTACAACACAGACCAGGCCTCCCTAGGGTACAACGTGGACCAGGCCTCCCTAGGGTACAACACGGACCAGGCCTCCCTAGGGTACAACACGGACCAGGCCTCCCTAGGGTACAACACGGACCAGGCCTCCCTAGGGTACAACATGGACCAGCCTCCCTAGGGTACAACGCGGACCAGGCCTCCCTAGGGTACAACGCGGACCAGGCCTCCCTAGAGTACAACATGGACCAGGCCTCCCTAGGGTACAACACGGACCAGGCCTCCCTGGGGTACAACACGGACCAGGCCTCCCTGGGGTACAACACGGACCGGGCCTCCCTAGGGTACAACACGGACCAGGCCTCCCTAGGGTACAACGTGGACCGGGCCTCCCTAGGGTACAACATGGACCAGGCCTCCCTAGGGTACAACATGGACCAGGCCTCCCTAGGGTACAACGTGGACCAGGCCTCCCTAGGGTACAACATGGACCAGGCCTCCCTAGGGTACAACACAGACCAGGCCTCCCTAGGGTACAACGTGGACCAGGCCTCCCTAGGGTACAACACGGACCAGGCCTCCCTAGGGTACAACACGGACCAGGCCTCCCTAGGGTACAACACGGACCAGGCCTCCCTAGGGTACAACATGGACCAGCCTCCCTAGGGTACAACGCGGACCAGGCCTCCCTAGAGTACAACATGGACCAGGCCTCCCTAGGGTACAACACGGACCAGGCCTCCCTAGGGTACAACATGGACCAGGCCTCCCTAGGGTACAACGCGGACCAGGCCTCCCTAGGGTACAACATGGACCAGGCCTCCCTAGGGTACAACACGGACCAGGCCTCCCTAGGGTACAACGTGGACCAGGCCTCCCTGGGGTACAACACGGACCAGGCCTCCCTAGGGTACAACACGGACCAGCAGCACGCTGCAAGCAAAAACAGAAGGGAGCAGAGCGCACAGGTCACGAGTTTCCACGTAACTCTTGCTGTGCCCTATGCTGCAGTATTAAAAAATGACGCAAAGGTTCATTCTCTCGAGAGGTTTTGGAGCTGAAAGCAAATTAGCCTCTCAGTCACTCAACTATGAGCCCTGAAATATAGCCCACAGCACAACGTAAAACAATCCATCACACATCCAAGGCCACGGCAAAGGCATCAAAGCCATCAACTAGCTCTGGGCCATCTCATTCACTTATGCCAAGAACACAGATATGTAAATACTTCAAATTCCAACAGTAGGATTTTAGAAGCTGGAAAATATCTTGGGTCCTTCTGTCCAGGAAGCTATTTAAAGTTTGTCTCTTTAAAAAAAGTAAAAACCAAATTTTCACAATTCATCTTCCTGCTAAAGTGCCTTACTATCTCCCCTCTTCGTACGAAGACACTGTTATTGGGGTATGTGTCTGCAGGAGCAGACGACACTCCAGTACCCCAAACAGACATTCTTTATACATGAGTCTCAACTACCGTCACTAGTCTATACGACCGTTCCTTCTGAAAAAAGTTCTTTTGCAATCAGGGAAAGTGATATTGGTTGGATCTGCGCTTGGCGGTTGAAACTTTCTCCAACATTGCTAGAGAGAATTCTTGGGAGGGTTTGAATGGGCAGTTGGCTGTGCACCTGTCATTCCAGACACAAGGAGACTGGCCTGCCACAGAGCCTGGTGAGAGGATTAGTAGCTAACCCTAACCCAAGCAAGCTTACATTTATGCAATGCCTTTCATGTCCTCGGGACAGCCAATAAAGAAGGTACTTTTCAAATGTTGTAATGTAGGGAAATGTGGCAGCCAATGACCCCCCTAATTTTAAATTTGGGTGCGCAGTCCATTCAAAGCTTCGCGCATGTGCAGAATTCCACATTGTAAAAGCCGGACCTGGGCTGCGCGGCTTATAGGGAACATTGGTGGCAGCCAATTTGCACACAGCAAACAGCAATGTGATAAATAACCAGATAATCGGTATTTAGTGGTGTTGATTGAGGGATAAATTATTGAGCCAAGACTCCGGGAGAATGCTCCTCCTCTGAATTGTGCTGTGTGATCTTTTATATCCACCCGAGGGGGTAGACTGAGGGGGTCTCGGTTTAACACCTGAAAGGCAGCACCTCAGATAGTGCAGCGCTCCCTCAGTACTGCACTAAAGTGTCAGCCTAGATAATAGGCTCAAGTCTCTGGAGTGGGGTTTAAACTCAGAGGCAAGAGTGCTACCCACTGAGCCAAGCCTGAAATCTTGCGTGCGATATAATGATTGCGTCACTCGTACAGGCAAAAAATCTCGCAGTCCATATCAATTTTTTTTTTAATTTATCGAAGTGGATCACGCCAGCACGGCTGAAGCTAGTGCCCAGTCCCAGATGTTGAGAATCGCTGCAGTCCTTTTACTAATGGAGCTCCCACGATGGCGATAGGTAGGGAAAGTTCTGAGAAAGGAGAGCAAGTTATTTTAAAGGCAGGTATTTAAAATGGCTAAAAAGCCTCCTGTTGGCCTGGAGTTTTTTTAAAAATTAGCAGAGGCTAAAGCACTCAATCGTGTGACGTTAGGGAAGCAGCAAAGCATTTTAATAATGATCGGTATATCTTTTCAAAAGCCTTCGAGCTTCTCAAACTGCAAGTCATGCCTCTCTCCTTATAAGAATTCACTTTTGCTGTTCTATCCCTTTCACCTGCACTCTACGAGGTTAATTTATTCATAAAATGAGGTACTAAGAAACCCATAAGCAGTGTTACTTCCTCCCGCTTGAGATTCCCACCCCATCCTCCCTCCCTCTTTGTTCCTATTCCACCCTAGGCCATAGACAAGACGTTCCCGAGCCTCTGCCGATATTTCTCTGCGACAGGTCTGCAGGTTGGAGTATCTCTGCATCTCGTTTACCCTCCAGCAATATCTTGCTCGCCTTGGCAGCAAGAATCTAACACTTGCTCATCATTTCACCACTCTCAAAACCTGGTGAGCCCAAAGAGGGCATTGGCAACAGACCATGTTTGGTGTACATGCACACGTTTCCTTTTGTATTGGTGAACTCCATGCCAAGAAAGTAAAACCTTAGCTACGCAGCACAGCACAGGCACAAACTCACGTACTATGGGTGCAGAGTGCATGTATAGCCAGCTATTATGCTTTGAAGAAGCAATTCCCATTGCACAACAAATTCCATGTATGTGGGGTCACAGTTTGGGATCAGCTCTCCGCAGGAGTAGAGGGGGACAAGGGGAGGTGGCGAAATGGCCACAACGTAGGTTTTAAGGAGGATTATGAAGGGAGGCAGGGCAGAGAGAAAGATGTAACATAATAAAACCTGGAGTACTGTGTGCAGTTTTGGTCTCCTTACCTAAGAAATTATATACTTGCCATAGAGGGAGTGCAGCGAAGGTTCACCAGACTGATTCCTGGGATGGCAGGACTGTCCTATGAGGAGAGATTGGGTCGATTAGGCCTGTATTCACTAGAGTTTAGAAGAATGAGAGGGGATCTCATTGAAACGTATAAAATTCTGACAGGGCTAGACAGACTGGATGCAGGGAGGATGTTTCCCCTGGCTGGGGGGTCTAAAACGAGGGGGTCACAGTCTCAGGATACGGGGTAGGACAGTTAGGACTGAGATGAGGAGAAATTTCTTCACTCAGAGGGTGGTGAACCTGTGGAATTCTCTACCACAGAAGGCTGTGGAGGCCAAGTCACTGAATATATTTAAGGAGATACAGGAAACTCTCGATTTACCGGCACCTAAAATAACCGGAAATCTCTGTTAACCAGCAAAATTCAGGAGTAGGTTCAGGTAAGTTTTACTTTATATTAGTGGCCGTTGCTGGATCTGTGGCTGTGTAACCGGGGTTCCTGTACCTGTTGCATAGCAACAGGGACGCCTGGATCTTGTGGCCGGGGTTCCTGCACCTGTTGCATAGCAACAGGGACGCCTGGATCTGTGGCCATGTACGGGGCTCTCGTACCTTTTACAATACCTCTCTGTATACCGGACTTTTTGATAAACCGGCACCAGGCCGGTCCCGGATAAAAGAAAGAGTTTCCTGTAGATAGATTTCTAGACACAAAAGGTATCAAGGGGTATGGGGAGAGAGCGGGAATATAGTATTGAGAGAGGATCAGCCATGATCATATTGAATGGCGAAGCAGGCTCGAAGGGCCGAATGGCCTACTCCTGCTCCTATTTTTCTATGTTTCTATAAAAGGGGTTTAGCGAGGAAGTTCCAGAATGTACAAGCAAGGCGGCTTCAAGCCGATGACAGAGCCAAGGAAGAGGGAGTGAAAGACACAGTGGATTAGCTTTGGAAGAGCAGAGGATACACGGGCAGGAGGTGGCTGCAAAGGGCGAGAGGCCTCAAAGAAGTATGAAGACAAGGCAGGGAGACAATAAAGGTTAGCAAGGATGGGAGTGAAAGATGAGCAGGATTCTGTGTGGGATATAAAACATCCGGCTAAGCTGCTGAGCACCCTGCGACAGAACATCGACTGCACATTACTTCATTTGCTCAGATCAGTCCCAAGCATGGTGCAGTTCTTTCGATGTGCTAAAAGCTATTGAAGATATAATTTATTACTTTGATCTTTAGCTGCTGACTCAAGGTCAGTCGTAGCCTCGATCATCCACAGTAGCTTGCCAATCTCAGCCATGCGCTGAAGGGAGGAGCCAAACAAAAAACAAAACATTTCCCCAGGGAGGAGAGAAATCACCGTCAACAAGAGCTTCCATCTGTACGGCACCTGCAACACAGAGAAACGGTCCACGGTGCTGCACAGAGGCATGAGGGATAGTGACGCTGTGCCTAAGGAGGAGAGAATAGGAGGGCAGACCAAAACTTTGGTCAAAGGAGGGTCTTAAAGGAGGAGAGGGAGGGAGGTGGAGGGTTTGCAGAAGGACTTCTGGAGAGCAGAACCTTGGCACGGCCAACAATGGTGAGCAAGGGGAAATGCACAAGAAGCAGGAGTCAGCCGTGACTCAGATGCTCGCCTCGGAGTCAGGAGGTTGTGGGTTCAAGTCCCACTCCAGAGACTTGAGCACAAAAATCCAGGCTGACACTCCCAGTGCAGTACCGAGGGAGTGCTGCACTGTCGGAGGTGCCGTCTTTCAGAGGCTCCGTCTGCTCTCTCAGGTGGACGTTAAAGATCCCGCGGGCACTATTTCGAAGAAGAGCAGGGGGAGTTCTCCCTGGCGTCCTGGGGCCAATATTTATCCCTCAACCAACACCACTAAAAATTATCTGGTCATTATCACATTGCTGTTTGTGGGAGCTTGCTGTGCGCAATATGGCTGCCGCGTTTCCTACATTACAACAGTGACCACACTTCAAAAGTACGTCATTGGTTGTGAAGCGCTTTGGGACGTCCTGAGGTTGTGAAAGGCGCTGTAGAAATGCAAGTCTTTCTTTCCTGGAGAATTCAGGGATGGGGTTAGGGCTTGAGGTAGTTTCAGGGATAGTTAGAGAAGAGGTCATGGAGAGGTCTAAACACAAGGACAAGAAGCATTTACCGCGTTGCGGGGCAAGAAGCTATCCTCTCATTCCTTCCTCCCCCCCCAACCCCCGCCAGATCCTCGTCAGCTGGCGTCCTAACACCAGGCGCATGGCCTGCGACTGAGCTGCCTGCCTTGGGTTGTGCATGGCACAGTGAGACCAAGTAAGGGTGAAAAATTATCTTAAAAGCATTCTC
Source organism: Somniosus microcephalus (assembly GCF_052327205.1). Classification (NCBI taxonomy): domain Eukaryota; kingdom Metazoa; phylum Chordata; class Chondrichthyes; order Squaliformes; family Somniosidae; genus Somniosus; species Somniosus microcephalus. The sequence continues at coordinate 4,997,493 of NC_141020.1, forward strand.
TCTCCCTTCACTCTCCCCACCAGAAAAAAGTTCTGAATGAAGTACTGCACAATGTGACATGTTGGGAGTACAAAAGCTCCAAATATACACAACATTTTCCCTTTCATATCAAAATCCTTTGGTGAGCTCAAGTTCATCTGATAAGGAGGTTTGCCGAGTGGATAATCATGGAATCGGAAAGTTATTTTCAATCCACTGTCAGAGAGATCCAAGTCATAAAATAAACTCAGCAACACCCAGTGCTTTCATCGAGTTCACAAATGTTGCCCACGCCAGAAATGGAGGCAGTGGATTCCGATACAACTCTGTCCACATACACAAAGAACTGGTGAATGCAAGGCTAGTGAATCTCGATACCTTCTGTCACTGACCACAAATACAGACTATGGAATTTCAAATACAAATTTCTAGTTTTAATAGGAGCAATGCCAACTTAAGATCCCTCAGTTTCACCTCAGACACAAAATGTCTTTAAATGGACGCTAATTTTATTACTTCTCTATTTATCCCACAACCAACATCATTTAAGTTGGCCATTATCACAGTGCTGTTTGTGGGAGCTTGCTGTGCGCAAATTGGCTGCCACATTTCCCACATTACAACAGTGACTCCACTTTAAAAGTACTTCATTGGCTGTGAAGCACTTTGGAACTTTGAAGTTGTGAAAGGCGCTATAGAAATGCAAGTCTTTCTTTTTGAAAAGAACGATTCTCTTTTTTAATATTAAAAAGGTGAATTGTATTTAAAAAAACTGCAGTGTACATCATTTTGGAATGCAATAACCTTGCACCGTCTATACTCAGTCTTAAGTATAGTACAGTTATTTAGATGTGTTAGACCTCGAGAACATTATTTATTACTTTGATCTCTTGGCTGCTGACTCAAGGTCAGCTCAAGCCACAGTCCGACACACACAGTCGCTCAATCCCGGTCATGCTGCTGAAGGGAGGCACCAAACAAACTAACCACTTCCCCAGGATGGGAAAATTAGACCGTTTCCCAACTCCCTCGTGCACCTCCGAGCAGCTGGTTTATAAACTGCACAAGTGGAGGCCTGGGAGTGGATTACCAGCTCCCCGCGGTGAGGGCACTGCTTCACACAAAGGGTAGTGGAAGTCTGGAACTCTCTCCTACAAACTGCCGTGGATGCTGGGCTCAACTGAAATTTTGAAGACTGAAATCGATAGATTTTTGTAAGGGGTACGGAGCAACGCGGGTAAATGGTGTCAGGATAAAAGAAAGACTTGCATTTCTACAGCGCCTTTCACGACCACCAGACGTCCCAAAGTGCTTTACAGTCAATGAAGTACTTTTTGAAGTGTAGTCATTGTTGCAATGTAGGAAACGCGGTAGCCAATTTGCGCACAGCAAGCTCCCACAAACAGCAATGTGATAATGGCAAATTATCTGTTTTAGTGATGTTGATTGAGGGAATAAATATTGGCCCAGGACACTGAGGATAACTCCCCTGCTCCTCTTAAAATAGTGGCCACGGGATCTTTTACGTCCACCTGAGAGGGCAAAAGGGGCCTCAGTTTAATGTCTCGTCTGAAAGACGGCACCTCCGACAGTGCGGCACTCCCTCAGCACTGCACTGGAGTGTCAGCCTGGATTTTTGTGCTCAAGTCTCTGGAGTGGGTCTTGAACCCACAACCTTCTGACTCAGAGGCGAGGGTGCTGCCCACTGAGCCACGGCAGGATACGGATCCGTCATGATCTAATTGAATGGCGGAACAAATTCGAGGGGCTGAATGGCCTCTCTCTGTTACCAGATAAGACCAAGCAGGAGGGAAAATTTCACCGTAAAAAGATCTCACCCGCAACCATAAAAAAAGTTTTGAATGAGAACTGCTCGACATGTCAACAGTGACTACACTTCAGTGCTAGTGAAAAGTACTTCATTAGCTGTGAGGAGATTTGGGACATCATTTGGGACATGTAAAGCTAAATGCAAGCTCTTTCTTTATGTAGCATTTTATTTTTACAGCCCTAAGGTCACTGTTGTATATCTGTTGCTCTCCAAAGAACAGCCTCGAATAGCGTGTGTCCCGGTAATATTTCTGAAAAATTCCCTGTGCAACACCCACCTTCTCCATTTCCCATTTTATAAATCCCACCACGGTTTGCCATTCTAAAGCAGCAGGCAGGCGAGCTACTTCCAAACGTCTCACCATGGCAGGCCCCGTCCAACCACGTCAGTCGTACAGGAGCTGCCATCACGGCACATAAAGACTCTCAGGCAGCAAACACTCGCTTACGGGAGCGGGTTTTGGCACGGGGTTGAGGAAGTTATGCATGTAAAAGCCCAAAAGCATAACAGTGCTGAATGAATGCACTCCGGGAAGGAGAGTGGACGCCAAAAAGAAAAGAGAAAGCCGGATGTTGCGATATGCTGGGTTTTTTTTTTCTAAAGGGAGAAGCTGGGAAGGGCCTATTTTATCCACGTCTGTTTGCGAAAACCTGCGGAGGAAGTCCAGCATCAGTTTAGGATGTGAAGCACGGGAAACGTTTAAGAATTTAGGCTACGAACATCTCTGGAGAATAGGGGAAAACTGTTCTTGTAGCTGTAGAAATCAGTCCCAGTTAGTTCGGAACAATATGATTGATGAGGTCCCTTTCGCGGAGGAAAGCTAAAAGTTTAAAACTATATACACACATATTATAGTCCTCGAAAGCCTAAAGGGCAACTTTGGGAGAGTTTTTTTTATATTGGAAACTATTCCATTGAAATGAATCGATACACGTTAAAAATCTTGCTTTGCTGAAATCTTTCCATTCAGAAGCGTACAAAAAGAGAAATAAAAAGATAAATAAGTTTAAATCTGAGATCAATCGATTATGGAGCCACGGTGGATGGAGCTAAGATACAGACATGATCTGATTGAATGGCGGAACAGGCCCGAGGGGCTGAATGGCCTCCTCCTGCTCCTATGTCCCCAAGTAAAAACATTACTTCACTGAAAAGATAAATGGGATGGAATCTTTTAAAAGGATTACAGTCCAATAAAACGCTTCTCTTCTGAGCAAAAAATATATATTTTTTGAGAAGCCTTTCACAAAAACAGATCAATCCTCAACAATCTGAATTAGGGGCGAGCGTCACTTTGAACTCTTCGATGATTGGTTGATTGCCCATGTTTAGCCAACCAATGAGCTTGCAAGAAAGACATTCACAGTTAATTGGCTGCTGCTTACAGCGAATCAGAGGATACGCTGTTTTGTAACAACAGTGCGACAGGGAAAGTGTTACCGTTGACGACGACACTTACAGGAAGTTCACAATATCTGCCAGACTTTTAATATACTTTAGGCTCTCAGGCAGTTGTTAAAAATATATATATGTTTTTTAATATAAAGCCTGCACAAATGTTTGATCCCCTCACTGCTGCGCCAGTCTAAGACCTCACCAACTGCGAGGAGGCCTGTGAATTATGGAGTGGTTGCACCAAAAGCAATGGTGGCATGTCGGTAAGCAGGGGACACAGTTTTAAGGCGAATGGTGGAAGAGCCAGAGGTGACATAGAAGATAGGAGCAGGCCATTCGGCCCCTCGAGCCTGTTCCGCCATTTAATGAGATCATGGCTGATCATCCAAATTCAGTACCCTGTCCCTGCCTTCTCCCCATAGCCCTTGATCCCTTTAGCCTTGAGAAATTTATCTAACTCCTTCTTGAATATATTTAATGAATTGGCCTCAACTGCCTTCTGTGGTAGAGAATTCCACAGGTTCACCACTCTCTGGGTGAAGAAATTCCTCATCTCAGTCCTAAATGGCTTACCCCTTATCCTTAGACTGTGACCCCTGGTTCTGGACTCCCCGACCATCGGGAACATCCTTCCTGCATCTAGTCTGTCTAGTGACACGAGGTAACGTCATTTTGTGCAGCGATTTGCTGTGTGAGATCTGGAATGCGCTGCCTGAAAGCAGATTCAATAGTCATTTTCAAAAGGGAATTGGATAAATCCATGAAGGGAAAAAATATTCAGGGCTATGGGGAAAGAGCAGGGGGGGGAAGGGAGAGGGGGGAGGGAGAGAGGGGGGAGGGGGGGAGGGGGGGAATTAATTGGACAAATCTTTCAAAAAGCTGACACAGGCATGATGGGCCGAATGGCCTCCCTCTGTGCTGTATCATTCTATGATTCTAGGTTACCCTCAAGTCAGTTGCTCCAAATCAGCTTAGGCCAGCTCAAAATCATTATTCACTATATTCAACGGAACAGCTTCAAGACAGCTGTCTGCTAGCCACGTCAAAGGAGGACCTGATGTGGCAAAACTCCCTTCAGTTTGTAAGCACTGCATTGACACACATATAGGTGGCACCCCAAACTTAAGCCCTCCCTCAGGAAAAAAAGGAACTAGCTTAGGCCACACCCTCAATTATATATATTTTTTTGAAAAGAAAGTGCAGCCTAAATGTGCGTGGAGAATTTTGAAAATGGAAATATTCTTCCGACAGAAAGTGCTCAGCCTGGAATTCCCCTCCCCGCTGAACTGAACTGCATCTGTTTCCAATAGTCATTTCACACCAAAGGAATCATTCACGACAGTACTGGAAAATCATTATTTAAAAAGGACAGGGTGCTCAAAAATAGAGTACTGTTATACATGACACTTCAAATCACATCCGACAGCGACCTGCACCAGTTCAAAGCAAGCAGCTTAAATCCAGGTCTGCATTGTTACTGTGGAATAGCAGGATACTGGGAACACAGCCAACGACAGCACTAAAACCAAGCCAGCATCGACTGCCATGGTGCACTGAACATGAATTCCAAGTGAACACAGGGCATGTAGGGTAATTAACTGCACATTGCTTGTCACTGCTTGTAAACGTAGGAGACAATGAAGAGAAATACACTCTCCTACATAGGTTTGAGACATCCATTTTAAGGAGCGCACGGACACAGGAAGATTTATGTTGAACATTTACGCTGGTTCAGATTTCATGCTAGTCTCTTTGCCCTATACTGATCCAGTGTGTGCGTCTGCCCTCTAACTCAGACTGGTGATTGATGAAGTCACAGTGGCATCATCTTACCAACGTGCTCGCTATTCCAGGGCACTGTTCTGTATTTACTTTGTGCGTATCACGGTGAGAGACTTTAGTGCAGGGGAATGGAGTATTTTCCTGTTTTTGCAGACACCGTGCCAGCAAGCACTCCCAGCGCAGGTACAGCGAGGTTAGAAGCACAGTCACGTTGCTGGCTCTGCCCCAACTAATTGCCTCCACTCCAACTACAGGAAACTTTCAATTTACCGGCACCTATATAACCGGAAATCTCGGTTAACCGGCAAAATTCAGGAGTAGGTTCAGGTAACTTTTATTACTTGCCTTCCTCCATTTGTTGCTGTGCAAGGGTGTGGCTGCAGCTGTTGCTAAGCTACAGAGACGCTTGCAACTTGTGGCCATTGTTCTGAAGCTAAGCAACAGGGTTTGTTGCTTTATACGGAGTTCTCAGCTCCGTATCTTTTACTATAGCGTTCGGTTATCCGGAATTTTTGATGAACCGGCACTACGTCGGTCCCGTCCGTGCCGGATAAAAAAAAGTTTCCTGTAATTGCCTCCACTCCAGACCCCCTCTCAATGACGATAGCAAAATACTGCGGATGCTGGAAATCCGAAATAACAGAAAATGCTCATTTTGAATACCTCTTAATGTCTCTTCACTTCTCTTTTGTTCTCTCGTCCCCATTTCCCAGCCCCCAAACTGGCCTTTTAATCTGTTTCATTTCCTGTGTTTCTCAGTCCTGACGAAGGGTTTCGACCCGAAACGTTGACTCGGTTTCTCTCTCCGCGGATGTTGCCTGGCCTGCTGAGTTTTTCCAGCGTTTTCTGCTGTTATTCCCCCTCAATGACACCTCATCTTCCCTGTTCCCACACCAGTCATGTCGTGGGCACAGCCAGTCTCCCTGCAAAACATTTTGACAGATTACGTCAATGCTTTTACCTACAGGACCTTAATTGGTCCAAATCTTTTTGAATACTGTTTATCTCCTAGGTCACCCGATCTATCTCATCAGCAAGTGTTCTATTGCTGTAAGTACCCTTCCCAAATTTGCTTGTGAAGGGCAGGAATTGTTAAAAGAGACCTATTTGTAAACTTCACTAGTCACTGATCCACAGACCTGACGTTTCAAGTTATTAATCCGTCTGTTTCCTATTTGCAAGATAATTTGCCGTTAATTCCATGAGCCTTAACCTTCTTTTAAAGTCTCACATGCATAACGTTATCAAATGTCTTCTGGAAATCTCCTCCAAAGGATTGCAGATTAGGGAGGCATAACCCAAGGCTTCCTAATCAATGGCGCAGATTCCTTGTGGATTCTCAAATATTTTTCGCAATACAAAGTTCAGGCTAATTGGTTTATAATTGTTCATAGCTCACACAGAATATCAGGATAGCATTTGCTATTCATTCATCACGTTATGAAACGCCAAAGGGCTGGATTTATTGCACTCTTAGAGAGCGGGTGCGTGACTGCTTTCTGAAGGCGGCCTTGCACGTCACCACTTCAGTGCACTCTGTAGTCTTCCGAGTTACATTTCCCACTGTTGTGTTAATGTGGACCCAAAACCACTTTGCTTTGATGGGAAAATGGCAGTATAAATGCAGCCTAAATGTATTAACCACAGTCCCACCCATGTACTGGAGAATGCTAGGGTGTATACCATCTTCATAGCACATTGGTTACTAATGTCTACTCGTGCTATAGATTCCCGAGCCAAAATGTCTGGATGTGAGTTCTGACCACAGTCTTTATTGTGCAGAATTTATTCGACGTTATTTCCTCATACTCTATAGTCCTGCTTCCCAGGTTATGCTACAAGGGATCTATCTGGTCTGTAACAGGCTTGCATACTGCTGGCTTAGCTCACTCCGTTAGCTCTCGTTATCTGTTGCTCTACAAATTTATGCAGTATGATTTTGGATTAGTTCAAAGTTGAATCACAAATATTTATAGCAGCAAACATGATCACAGGCATCATGTCGCCACTGTACACAGCACTCTAGTTACAAAGCTAGTTAACGGAAGAAAGAAATACAACAGAGCTTCAGTTCATTGACTGAGGTGGATAATTCATGACAAAAAAAGACTTGCATTTATATAGCGCCTTTCACGATCTCGGGATATCCCAAAGCGCTTTACAGCCAATGAAGTACTTTTTTCCTGAAACACTGCTGTAATGTAGGAAACGCGGCAGCCAATATGCGCACAGCAAGCTCCCACAAACAGCAATGTGATAATGGCCAGATGATCTGTTTTAGTAATGTTGGTTGAGGGATAAATATTGGCCCCAGGACACCGGGGAGAACTCCCCCCTGCTCTTCTTTGAAATAGTGGCAGTGGGATCTTTTACGTCCACCTGAGAGAGCAGACGGGGCCTCGGTTTAACGTCTCATCCGAAAGACGGCACCTCTGACAGTGCAGCGCTCCCTCAATACTGCCCCTCTGACAGTGCGGTGCTCCCTCAGTACTGCCCCTCTGACAGTGCGGCGCTCCCTCAGCACTGCCCCTCCGACAGTGCGGCGCTCCCTCAGTACTGCCCCTCCGACAGTGCGGCGCTCCCTCAGTACTGTCCCTCCGACAGTGCGGCGCTCCCTCAGTACTGCCCCTCCGACAGTGCGGCGCTCCCTCAGTACTGCCCCTCCGACAGTGCGGCGCTCCCTCAGTACTGCCCCTCCGACAGTGCGGTGCTCCCTCAGTACTGTCCCTCCGACAGTGCGGCGCTCCCTCAGTACTGTCCCTCCGACAGTGCGGCACTCCCTCAGTACTGCCCCTCCGACAGTGCGGCGCTCCCTCAGTACTGCCCCTCCGACAGTGCGGCGCTCCCTCAGTGCTGCCCCTCCGACAGTGCGGCACTCCCTCAGTACTGCCCCTCCGACAGTGCGGCGCTCCCTCAGTACTGCACTGGAGTGTCAGCCTGGATTTTTGTGCTCAAGTCTCTAGAGTGGGGCTTGAACCCACAACCTTCTGACTCAGAGGCGAGAGTGCTGCCCACTGAGCCATGGCCGACACTTAAATGAATGCTAATCAAGCATGGCTACTGCATCACAAATGTTTTGAAGAGCAGAGGAATCGCTATCTGCACTTTTAATTCGTCCCCCTTCCTCTCCCAAAGCCAATAACACAAGTTGTGCTCTGTTCCATTGGAGCCAAACACCCTCTGGATGCCCCTCCAAAGTAGTCAGTTTACAAGTATGAATCTAAACTGGAAGTGTGAGTTGGCTATTTGACTACAGAGGCATCACAGTTTAGCTCAATTCTTTCCAATCCCTCAGCTGAACACATGCATTTTCCAAGAGAGATCACTGAATCGGGATTAGGAGCGTTGATTGATTCCCATCACTCCTGCCACGGAGCAATTTGACCACGGGGGTGGGGTTGGAAAAGAGAAAGAGAGCAGGACATTATAGCCGGTCCCAATTCTGCTTTCAGCCATCGTCAACACACATGCATTTTCTAGCACAGGTCAGTGGATACGCATTGTGGCACCCTGGCCAATTCATTTCCTGCTACATAGTCCAGGGGCACCGTGTCTCCGCTACTGAGCTGGTTGAAATCCGCCAACTCAGCACGGAGATCAAACCAGAGATCTTTCTGATCGGGCAATCTAGTTCTGCACGGAGGCAGGAGCGCTGCCGTGAGCATCTGCATAGAAATTACACACTGCTTTTGTACAAACTGTCCGTCTCCAATCAGATAACCACAATCGGTAACCACTAACCACTGCCTCAAATAACAAGTGCTTATCTTGTGTAAATCACCAGTCTCTCATATTGAGCCGAGGGGCAATTTTAGTAAGTAGGAATATTTTTAGAATTTGGGCTAGAATTGCTGCAGTGTCTACAATACTCGAGTTCAGTTTTTTTGTACAAAGAACTGAAATAAGCATGCGCATGTACTGCTTTCGGAAAGACTAGCTGGACACGTGGCGTTTGCAGTATGGGCCTCATTGCTAAGCTGCATGTTTGAATCCTTGCATGTTTTCCAAAAACCTCTTCGAACCCTCTCTTCGACAGCACCTTTGGTGCCTGGTCTGAATATCGAGGCCCCATCTGCTTACTCAGCTGGATGTAAACATCTTGCGGAAAAAAAAATATTTTTTTTGAAGAGGAGAAGAGAGTTTTTCCAGTCTCCTGGGCAACAGTCAACTCAACCAAAGTCACCAAAACTGGCGCGCTCATCGTGCTGTTTGTGGGATCTTGCTGTGCACAAATTGAGTGCTGCGTTTGCCCACCAAACTATTGCGACATTTCAATGGTACTTCATTGGCTGTGAAGCGCCTTCGGGACGTCCCAAGGATGCGAAAGGCGCTATAGAAATTCAAGTTCTAGTTTTCAGTCTCCCTTCACAGGCCCCTTCTTGTCCGGTCAAAGAGCACGAGAGACACCGTCCTGCCCGTGGGCGCGGAAAAGGGATGCAAATTGTTTTAGGAGTCGCTGGCGAGCCAGTTTTGAAGGTGGAACAAAGTCATGCATAAAGTGTGAAAATGGAACTCGCGTCAGGATAGACTTTCCTGGTCATTTTTGTGGCAGGCCATATATTTAACAGGAGCCTATAGAGTCAGAGAATAGTGCAGAACAGGAGGCCATTCGGCCCATCGAGTCTGCGCCGGCTGAGAGCCCTCCAGTTAGTCCCACTCTCCCCTCATATCCCAGAAATTTTTTCTCCTTCAAGTATTTATCCAATTCCCTTTTGAAGGCGACCATTGAATCTGTATCCAGCGCCCTGTCAGGCAGCGCACTCCAAATCCAACCAGTTTTTCCTCATGTCGTCTCTGGTTCTTTTGCCAATCACCTTAAATCTGTGCCCTCTCGTTATCGACCCTTCGTCTAAAACAACAAATTATAATAATACTCAGTAAACCGCTAATATTTCACCAGAAGTAGAACAGCTTCACTGAAACAAAACTGAGTTTGTTTGATGCAAATAAACTTCACTGACCCACCAGGCAGCCCTCAAAACGATGCCTTTTTTGTTTTTAAACATTTCCCTAAAGACTCGCATGCTGCAAACTCGAAATGTCCAGAATGCTTATTCTGGCTTTGGCTTCTGCAGTTCGAAGCAGGACGACACCCAAGACTGAGAGTAAATATACAAGCAGCAAAATAGTTACACCCATCACCCTCCAGGGCTTTTAAAAAAAAAGGACAATATGGAAGAGTTTATTTCTGAGACATAAATCTTGCCAGAACCCACATGGCCGTGGCCTCAGGCTGGCGAAGCGCAGGCTCGTGGGGCGCACTGGCTGGAGAAGCGCAGGCTCGTGCGAAGCGCAGGCTCGTGGGGCACATTGTCTGGAGAAGCACAGGCTCATGGGGCGCGCTGGCTGGCGAAGCGCAGGCTCATGGGGCGCACTGGCTGGCGAAGCGCAGGCTCATGGGGCGCGCTGGCTGGCGAAGCGCAGTCTCATGGGGCGCACTGGCTGGCGAAGCGCAGGCTCGTGGGGCGCGCTGTCACTCGGCAGTTACAGCTTTCATGATTCGTAACTCAGCCAGGTTCCCCAGGGTTGGTGGCGGAGGGGGGTGAAGAGGAGAACAGAAGAGTGAGCAATAGTCCCTTCCCTTGCACACAAGAGCAGCTCACTCAGCACAGACTGCACATCAACCTTGGAAAATTCTGGTCTGGGAGAATCTGGAGCACCTCAAATCTTGAATGGTGATCTTAAAGAACTTGTATTTACACAGCAGCTTATCCACATCCTCAGGACATCTTAAACTAGTTTTACAGCCAGTGAATTACTTTTGAATTGCAGTCACTTGTTCTGTGTCCCAAAAACTGCCAATTAATAAATTGCCAAATAGTCTGTTGTAACAAGAAATAGGAGCAGGAGTCGGCCACTCGGCCCCTCGAGCCTGCTCCGCCATTCAATAAGATCATGGCTGATCTTCGACCTCAACTCCACCTTCCTGCAATATCCCCATATCCCTTGATTCCCTTAGTATCTAAGAATCTATTGCTCTTAATCTTGAATATACAGCATTCACAGCCCTCTGGGGCAGAGGATTCCAAAGATTCACACAACCCTTTGAGTGTTTTCGTGGTGCTAGTCGAGGGGACGGAAAGAGGAAACCTGTAAAATTACTTCAAATCAGGTTGCGAGAGTAGGACGAGAACACGCAGGTTCAAACTAGTAAATGGCAAATTTAGGACAGTTTTCAGGAGATTCTTCACCACATCAAGGCATGGAGCGAAATCCGAGATAGAGTAGTGGGGGCGAAAATCTTGGACTGAATTAACGATTGGATGTTTGAAGGGGGGGAGCTGAAGGATAGTCTTGGACGGAGGAACTAAAATAGCCTTCTGCACTCTGCGTTCTTGCGATCTTGTAAGACAGGACAATGATGCATTTACCCACTAAGCCACTGGGAGAAGCCATCAAATTAAATGACTTGAAATCGTTTGGACTACATGCTCTCAGATGTCAGATTGTTCATCATTAAAATGAATACTGGAGCACAGTGCATCAAAGACACCCTAAGGCAGTTTGCTAATTTAAAGTAGCTTGTTCTTTTTAAATCTAAGGGAGATCACATCAAATCATGTCTCGTGAGCTCTGATCGGGATCTTATAGGAACAGGAGGAGGCCATTCAGCCCCGCGAGCCTGTTCCGCCGTTCAATGAGATCACGGCTGATCTGTAACCTAACTCCATATACCCGCCTTTGCCCCATATCCCTCAATACCTTTGGTTAACAAAAAACTATCAGAGTCATAACGGCACAGAAGGAAGCCATTTGGCCCATCGAGTCCATGCCGGCTCTCTGTAGTGCTATCCAGTCAGTCCCATTCCCCGCTCTATCCCCGTAGCCCTGCAAGTTTTATTTCCCTCAAGTGCCTCTCCAGTCACCCTTGAAAACATTTGAGTGTCTCCGCTTCCACCACTTCCGTCGGCAGCGAATTCCAAGTCATCACCACTCGCTGTTTAAAAAAGTTTCTCACATCCCCCCGTATCTCTTGCCCAAAACCTTAAATCTGTGTCCCCTAGTCCTTGTATCAATCTCAGATTTAATATTAACAATTGATCTAGCATCAATGGCAGTTTGCAGAAGAGAGTCCCAAACTTTGTGTGTAGAAGTGTTTCCTAATTTCACCCCTGAAAGGTCTGGCTCTAATTTTTAGACTATGCCCCTAGTCCTAGACTCCCCAACCAGCAGAAATAGTTTCTCTCTATCTACCCTATCAGCGACTGTCAGGGCATCGCAGATTAGCTCAAGCGTGTCCTCACCCATCAAACACCCGTGCACTATACCATGTAGCATTCGTTGGATTGGAATCAGGAATGGGAACCAAAGGATGGTTCCATTTCCACCTCTCCGAAGCTCAGAGCGCCAAAGCCAATTGTAGCACTTCTACGGCTATCCCAGAGTGGAAACAATAGCCCTGGAATCACTTGAGAAATAGGATGTTGTGACGGAGGAGGGATGGTGAAAAGACTGTTGGTTCTTTCTGAATGGATGGGCTGAATGGCCTTTTTCATCTGTCTCTACCTTGTGATCTAACCGTGTGTACCCAACCTAGGTAGACAGGAGGGTGACAGAGTGCCCCAAATCAGAACCATTGCCTTCTCCAGCACAGAGCCCAGCTATGTGAACAAACTGGGAACCTTCCATACAAATCTGCTAGCTGAACCATTGGGGAATCATAGAAAGTTACAGCACGGAAGGAGGCCATTCGGCCCATCGTGTCCGTGCCGGCCGACAAAGAGCTCTCCAGCCTAATCCCACTTTCCAGCTCTTGGTCCGCAGCCCTGTAGGTTACGGTACTTCAAGTGTGCATCCAAGCACTTTTTAAATGTGATGCGGGTTTCTGCCTCTACCACCCTTTCAGGCAGTGAGTTCCAGACCCCCACCACCCTCTGGGTGAAAACATTTCCCCTCAAATCCCCTCTAAACCTCCTACCAATTACTTTAAATCTATGCCCACTGGTTGTTGACCCCTCTGCTAAGAGAAATAGGTCCTTCCTCTCCACTCTATCTAGGCCCCTCATAATTTTATACACCTCAATAAGGTCTCCTCTCAGCCTCCTCTGTTCCAAAGAAAGCAACCCCAGCCTCTCCAATCTTTCCTCGTAGCTAAAATTCCCCAGTCCAGGCAACATCCTCGTAAATCTCCTCTGCACCCTCTCTAGTGCAATCACATCTTTCCTATAATGTGGTGACCAGAACTGTACGCAGTACTCTAGCTGTGACCTAACCGGTGTTTTATACAGTTTAAGCATAACCTCCCTGCTCTTGTATTCTATGCCTCGGCTAATAAAGGCAAGTATTCCGTATGCCTTCTTAACCGCCTTATCTACTTGGCCTGCTACCTTCAGGGATCTGTGGACCTGCACTCCAAGGTCCCTTTGTTCCTCTACACTTCAGTGTCCTACCATTTAATGTGTATTCCCTTGCCTTGTTAGCCCGCCCCAAATGCATTACCTCACACTTCTCCAGATTGAATTCCATTTGCCGCTGTTCTGCCCACCTGACCAGTTCATTGATATCTTCCTGCAGTCTACAGCTTTCTTCTTCATTATCAACCTCTAAGTTCAACCTGTTTTCCCCGAAGTTGCTTTTTTGGAACATATACTTTTTAGACCACAACCATGGCGATAATAAATCCAATCGGGAATTCAGGAGAAACGTCTTCACCCAGAGACTGGTGAGAATGTGGAACTCGCTACCACAGGGAGTTGAGGTGAATAGCATCATAGATGCATATAAGGGGAAGCTGGATAAACACAGGAGGGAGAAAGGAGTAGGTGGTGATTCTGGTAGGATTAGAAGAGGGGTGGGAGGAGGCTGGTGTGGAGCATAAACACTAGCATGGACCAGTTGGGCCGAATGGCCTGTTTCTGTGCTGTACAATCTATGTAATTCTATGATCGTGTGTTTCAACCCATCGCAGTGCAGACTAACATTAACATACGCGCGCATATCAATTTTTTTGGGTGGGGGGGCCAGCTCACCTTAATGCCGTTTGTAAGTGTGGTTAGGGGTAGGGATGAGAGCGTGTGCGCCTTTTGATGCAATTCATGGGAGTCCTGGGAATTTTAATTTTCAGGTTGGAGTGGAACATTGCTTTTGACAGACGGTTTTATGATTCCTACAGTGTGGGCGGCTTTTTTTTTTCCTGCCACTGATCAGTGGGGAATTGGGTTTCTTCCTGGTTCAGCAGTTTAGCAGCTGTGCAGGCTTAAATCAAACGCTAGACCTACCCTTCGAAATATTCCTACTCGTGCTGCACTGCTTGCGATAAGAATCTACCGCGGGGAGAGGGGGGAGAGACAGAAAGATAGAAGAGCATATTTCTGAATTTTAATATTAGAAGTTTGCATTTCTCTATTCTAAAGCTCAATGTTCCACTGTAGCTTTAAGCTGCACTTCCTAAATCCAACGCTGCTCTCTTCTCAGTCTCTGCTTCAGCGACACACTCACTGAATCCACACAAGATCCAGCCACTTCCCCAGGGAGATCGAGAGAGCAAGCCCTGACTGCGGCCAGCGGAGAGCAGGAAAGGCAGAGGCCTGAAAGTTGGACGAGCAGACTCTCGGGACGTGTCCCAGGGAGAGCAACAATGGGGGCCAGGGCACTCGCTTTTTACAACAACAAAAAAAAGGCCATGAAAACAAGCTTCCACGAAACCGTCTCAAGTTAAACCATCTGTTGAAAAAGCCTCCTCAGTTCTCGGAGGAACACCTGCAGCAGATTATATTTCAGCGCTCGACTATCTGAACATTTGGCCATTTTGCCAGGCAGTTTCAACACTACACGTTGTAAAGTTTACAAGGGGAAAATTGCACAGTGTCTTAACACATTCCACCGTTTTGGATTCTCTCAGAGAACAAGACATAAGTGCACTGATGAAATCTTGGCCACAAGTGTGGACAAGTGCCCTAGTTCTGTCTGTAAAAGGTACTAGGAACTTTCATAGGTCTGAGCAGACAAACAACTAGTATTTATATAGCGCCTTTAACATAGTAAAACGTCCCAAGGCGCTTCACAGGAGCGTTGCCCAACAAAATTTGACACCAAGTCACATAAGGAGATGTACAATTTAGCTTATTTTTCCTCGAAGTAGTTATTTGAATAATTGCAGTCCAAAGCCCGGGAAGCGCAGTGAGTTACCACACTGCCCTTTCTCCAAGGGATGGAACTGAATCCAGGCCAGACTGATGCAATAAAGGTTTTATTTTTACATAGAAACATAGAAGATAGGAGCAGGAGTAGGCCATTCGGCCCCTCGAGCCTGCTCCGCCATTCAATGAGATCATGGCTGATCATCCAAACTCAGTACCCTGTCCCTGCTTTCTCCCCATATCCCTTGATCCCTTTAGCCTTAAGAAATATATCCAACTCCTTCTTGAATATATTTAATGAATTGACCTCAACTGCCTTCTGTGGTAGAGAATTCCACAGGTTCACCACTCTCTGGGTGAAGAAATTCCTCCTCATCTCTGTCCTAAATGGCTTACCCCTTATCCTTAGACTGTGACCCCTGGTTCTGGACTCCCCTGCCATCGGGAACATCCTTCCTGCATCTAGTCCTGTTAGAATTTTATAAGTTTCAATGAGATCCCCTCTCATTCTTCTAAACTCCAGCGAATACAAGCGCAATCGACCCAATCTCTCCTCATACGTCATTCCTGCCATCCCAGGTATCAGTCTGGTGAATCTTCGCTGCACTCCCTCCATGGCAAAGAACATCCTTCCTCAGATAAGGATGACTGTAAGGGTCCTCCTACAAGAAACAAGGTTGCGGCAATCTCAACCCAACTCCTCAGCACAACGCACAAGTAGTCATTTTTACAATGGCCTGGAATTTGCGGTCAGTGGCGAAGCAAAGGCGTTCGCCGCTGGCCCCCAAAGTCACCTTCGCACAAAGGTCTCGCCATCTCTGTGTCGCGAAGTTCGGGTTTTCCGACGTTCAATTCGAATCAACGGGTTGTAGTGGGGCTCCCCTAGCGCCAGCTGCTGTGACGTCAGCAAGCTAAGAGTTGCGGTCAGCTTCAAAGGCGGAATGACAGCAAACGCTGCCAGGGACCGCAAATTCCGGGCCATCGTATTTTAATTCTGATTTCTGGGGCTTGATGTTTATACTTTTTTTTAAAAAAGGATGAATACATTTTATTTTAAATACACAGCCTTTCTTCAACACTACCTCCCAGCCCAGCAACTAACTACAGATAGCAGCCAAACTATGTTGGTGGTTCTGTCTAATCAGACAACTAGCGAATTTAGCTTGTCGCTTCAGTTTTTGAAATGTATGCAAACGTACAGACTTGATAGAGTTAAGACTAGTTTCTCTGGCAATCGGGTGTCAAGAGTAAATGACTCAATCTACAGCCAAGAGTCTGCTATTCATGCATAACCTACTTGAGTGATAAAAATTAATACTTTGTTGATTTTTTTTTTTTTTTGAGGCAGACGCCTTTGATTTTGGATGTTGAAACCTGTCTTAGAGAGTCCTGCAGTTTCCCCACTGAGGACTTGAATCCCCCGCTTCACACCAAGGCAGGTGTTAAGTCCTTATATAATGATTCGACAGAAGCAATGTTTAAAGTTATTTAAAGGAACTGAAGACTTTGGGCTTAGTTTTGAAGTAACTTAAGCACCGAGGAAATCAAGTACTGTACGGCTGGCTTCACTGTTATTTTCTCACTCTCTAACGAAGTCAGCCATCAGTTTAGCCTGAACTTTAGTCCCGATAGCGAGGCATTTATCGCCGCTTGAAACGCACAGGCAAATCTGGTGGTGAGCCCACCTAATCTCCGGTACCATACCCTGGTTGAAAAGGCCATCGCTAGCCGTGTGGTATCCTAGCCCATCCACATCACACGCGGGGTTGCAAGATTCAGTAGATAGGAGATGCAGATCTGTTATGAAAACTGCCTTCTTTCAAAGCTCCACAAGTTAAAAGCGTTGAGAAAAGCCAAACAGCAACACGTTTGACTGCAAATCTCGTGACGACACATTAAGTTTGCCACGCCTTATTTGGACGTCACCGTTCTGCGGCGCAGTCTCGCGTGCAGCTGCAGACCTCAGCAACCGCACGGCGTATGAGGGGCTCCAGGAGCTGTAGGTGCCCACGCCAACAGCTTTGCCGATTCACTCCCAAGGACATTCACTTTGCCTTCCCTTCCCTTCCCGTGGGCAAAGCCACAGGAAATCCACCAATTAAGTTGAAGGATTACATTACGAAGCTATTAACATTACCGTACAAAAGACATACTACTCAAGACAGTGTAGACATATATTAAAAATAAACTCACTATTACAATTCACTTCTACTAACAGCAAATGCGTGTCGAGGCAATGAGCCAAACAGATTCTAAAGTCAAAAACTGGAAACATGATTATCTCATTAGGTGTGACACATTCATTAATGAATGACGAGGACCTAAAGCACTGATTAATACCAGACTCATGTCTGGACCTGTAGCTAGAGTGGTTATTTTGATCCTTACAATGGTTTTGTTTTCAACTCAACTGACATTAAATGGAGAGAAGAACATCCTTCACGGTGCAATTCTCACAAGCCCACTTTCACTGGAGTCTCTGTAAATCCAGCATCTTTCCCTTTTCCCCCCTCCCACAATGTTCTCTCTCGCCTCTCCTGAGGGCAGTGACTCGTGCTGGGATATGGCCCAATGAAATTCATCACCCCCTTTGGCATATTGCCCGTTTCTTTACACGAGACCCTGGACAATAAGTGCAACAGGAGATTCAACTGCATCGTCCCAAAGTCCAATCCTGTCCACACACACACAGCCAATGGGGTTTCCAGGACAGCGATTGGGGGGCGGGAATCCATGGGGATCTGAAGCCTACTGTTGCACCTCCATTCCGACCAACTAACTCAGCAAAGATCTGGGGGTCAAACCAGGGGACCCTTCTGCTCTGAATGGCTCAGGACCAGCCAAGGACTGCACTTGGCCACTGAGCTAATAATCAGATACTTACAGCACAGAAAGCGCGTATGTGCCCCATCGCGTCTCTGCCCTGCTAGAGCAATCCAAAACGATCCCTACTGCCTTGCTCTCTCCCCATAGCCATGCAGCTCCCTCTGCTAATGTTTTATCAGCTCTTTCCTTAAAAGATGAAACAACCGCATCTCGACTGCTCCCAGTGGCAAAGATGTCTGTGCTCAAACAACCGCCTGCGCAAACAGATCCCTTATCATTCTATTCATCTCGTGTCGTAATAGGATGTGGCTGCCCATGTTCCAAGCTCGCCCCGTTTCTACTGCAGGGCGGAATGGGAAACCGGCGGAATGGTTACTTTAAAGGTCGCAGTTGCGATTCTGGCTGCTGACTTTCTTCGGCATTGGACAGATCGGGAACGTGAATAATCGCAGCTGCACGTGGCCAAAACAAAACGGGAGCTCCCCCACCCGCAGCAAGGCGGGGGGGGGGGGGGGGGGGGCGCTGCCATGCCCAGTAGCCACCACCCAGTGCTGCACCTCTGCAAGAGCAGGCAGAACCAGCTTACAAAGCAGCGCACAGCAAGGCCCAAAGCACAGCTCCTGAGCTACACGCGGCACCACAGTCCCGAGCAACCCAGCCACGGAGCCCAGACTACACTGTTCACATTTGCAATTCAATTTCTTTATTTGCTCGTTTGAAGTTTGTAGTCCCAAAGATTTTTTAAATGACTTGTTAATGCTGTTGCCACATTAGTCCTACACAGAACACCAAGCATGAAGATGTATGAAAATTTCTCAGGACATTGATCCCAGTATTTAAAGAAAGACTTGCATTTATACAGCACCTTTCACGGCCTCAGGACGTCCCAAAGTGCTTTACAGCCAATGACGCACTTTTTTGAAGTGTAGTCACTGTTGTAATGTAGGAAACGCGGCAGCCAATTTGCGCACAGCAAGCTCCCACAAACAGCACTGTGATAATGACCAGATCATCTGTTTTAGTGATGTTGGTCGAGGGATCAATATTGGGCCCCAGCTCTTCCAAATAGTGCCATAGGATCTTTTGCATGCACCCGAGGGGCCAGACGGGGCCTCGGTTTAACGTCTTGTCCAAAAGACGGCACCTCCGACAGTGCAGCGCTCCCTAGATTATGTGCTCAAGTCTCTGGAGTGGGACATGAACCCACAACCTTCTGACTCAGGCGAGAGAGAGAGATACCCACTGAGCCACGGCTGACACCTAGAATAAACTCCTTTCACAACCTCAGAACGTCCAAAAGCACTTCACAGCCCACGAACAACTTCCAAAGTGTAATATCTATTATCATAGAAAGTTACAGCACGGAAGGAGGCCATTTCGGCCCATCGTGTGCGGGCCGGCCAACAAAGAGCTATCCAGCCTAATCCCACTTCCCAGCTCTTGGGCTGTAGCCCTGCAGGTTAGAGCATCCCAAGTGCACATCCAAGTACTTTTTTAATGTGGTTAGGGTTCCTGCCTCTACCACTCTATGCAGCTGACTTCTGCAAACAAGATTGAATAAATTGCCATAGGGTGAATGATCGGAGCCGATACTTCCCATGTTGGTTGAGTGATGAATGTCAGCCAGGACTCCCTGCTCATAGGAACATAGAAACAGAAGATAGGAGCAGGAGTAGGCCATTCGGCCCCTCGAGCCTGCTCCGCCATTCAATGAGATCATGGCTGATCATCCAAATTCAGTACCCTGTCCCCGCCTTCTCCCCATATCCCTTGATCCCTTTAGCCTTAAGAAATATATCTAACTCCTTCTTGAATATATATAATGAATTGGCCTCCACTGCCTTCTGTGGTAGAGAATTCCACAGGTTCACCACTCTCTGGGTGAAGAAATTCCTCCTCCTCTCTGTCCTAAATGGCTTACCCCTTATCCTTAGACTGTGACCCCTGGTTCTGGGAACACAGGAACAGGAGGCGGCCATTCAGCCCCTCGAGCCTGTTCCGCCATTCAATCAGATCGTGGCTGATCTGTGACCTAACTCCATATATCCGCCTTTGCCCAATATCCCTTAGTACCTTTGGTTAACAAAAATTTATCATTTTCTTCTTCGAAAAAGTACTGTGGGATCTTTTGCACCTTATCGGATCTCCGTCGATGCAACGATTCCTCATCGTCAGGCTAGATTGTGATTTACATGGGTTCAAGCAAAAGGTCCCATGGTTTAAAATGCCACGCCTGGCACAGATGGCGACACTCACTTCTAACTCAGAGCCAAGTGTCACCAACAAAGCAAGGTGACACTTAAATCTTTACAAGGTTGCGTGGTACATACATGAGCCACTCAAAGCGTGGAAGAGGCAATCCCTGTGGTCAGACTCACTGAGGTGTGCCATTAGGCACTAATCAGAAACTGATTAAATCCCCCCAGCAAGTCATTCAAAAGGCGAGAGTCATCCCTGCTCCTGCCAGGATTGTTAAATGCTGATGAGGAACATTAACACCTACTGGAAATTTAACACCCGACGTATAATTATCTATCTTTAATGGGACACGTGCGAAAAAAAGTAACAGTCTAATCCTTTACTCTCTTGCCCATTTTCTCACCTCCTGAAGGCACCAACTGTCTGCAGCATTGCAGTGCAATGTCCCTGTTACCTCACCTATTCACCTATTGTGGAGGAGCACTGACACAAAGCATCAGCTTATCAACTGCAGGGAGATGGCAATTACAGCTGAACCCAGTCCTTTCCTCGCTCGGTATCTATTTCCAGCAGGGGCTTGTTGGATAGCGATCGGGAGCAGGAACCCAGGCTGATTTTCCAACTGTAGCACCCAATGTTGAATGTTAAATGTCTTAATCTAAATGTACACTCTCGGGAGCCGCAAGCCTACATTTCGTTGTACTGCACTTGTGCACTAACAATGACAATAAAGTTGATTATTATTAGTGCGGTCCCAGCCGAGATTAACTGAAGGGGTGGGGGGTCCTTTTCTCTGTTATAGGCCGGGTATCGCGAGCTGCCCAAGAGCGCTGCTCTCCTAATGCATCTTTAAATCGCACTGCACGTCTTCCTGTGAACTGGGAGCAAAGGGGAAGCGCACACATAGCATGGCTCCAACAGAGAGGCCAAGGCACACACAACAACTTGCATTTATATAGCACCTTTAATGTAGTTAAAAATGTCCCAAGCCGCTTCATGGGAGCACAATACAGGAGCGCAATCAGACAAGCTCTGGAGGTAACAAAAGCATGGATGAGGACTTCAGCAGCAGATGGACTGAAGCAGGGGTGGAGGGGGCGATGTTAGAGGTGGGAGCAGATGGCCTTTGTGATGGGGTGTTGGAAGCTCAGCTCCGGGTCGAATAGGACGCCGTGGAGCCAGGATGATCATCCATCGCTGGTGATGCTCTGGCTACAAAGGTAAGAGTGTGGAACCAAGTGAGGGCGATCCGACTGAGCTGGACAAGCGAGGAAATGGAGGAGGATTGGTGTGGTCAACTGTGTCGAAGGGTGCCGATGATGCACCATGGTCAAAGTCACATAGCATGTCATTTGTGACTTGTTCGTGCCATTCCAGGGCTGTGGCAAGAGCAGAAACCCAATTAGAGCGATTCAAACATGGAGTTATTGGAAAACCAGGCATGGATTCAGGAGGAGACAACACTTCCAAGAACTTTGATGAGGAAAGGAAGTTTGGAGATAAGAGCGTTTTGCAAGGATAGAGGAGTTGAGGATGGGGTGATTTTGAAATGGAGGGGCGGTACAGGAGGAGAAGGAACCACTTACACTATCAGCCAACATGGGGACCAGGAAGGGATGATGGGTGGTCGGCAGTTTGGTGGGACTGGGGTCAAGGGAGTAGGAGATGGATCTCATGGACGTGCTGGGCTCTGAAAGGGAGGTGAGAAAGAAAGACACTGGTTCATGGCAGAGGGAACGGGGCGGGTGGTGGGGGAGGAGGTGGTTTGGCTTGGTGCTCAAGGGGAAGGGTGGGTAGAAGCAGCAGAGGTAGCTGAACAGATAGTCTCAATCTTAGTGATAAGGAAGTCCATGAGCGCCTTGAACTTGTTGGAGGCGAGGGTGAATGGGGCAGGGGAGAGGGGTTCAAGGAGGCGGTTGGTAGTGGAGAATAGCTGGAGATCTCCGGGGAGAGACGAAAGCCTTCAGGAAAGAACGGCAGAAAATTGAGAGCAGGTGGAGCGGCAGGACCCTGAGAGTGAGAGGGTTAAATAAAACAGCTCTCGCCCACAATTAATGAGTAAAATATTAAGCATCAGCTTGCTCAGTGCTGTGTGTAACCGTGCAGAGCAGAGCACACTCACGAGGCATTCGGTCGCTCGGCGGATACGTCGGGATCGCTGAAGTTTGCAGTTGGAAATCAAGCCAAGAATGAGCCGAACGACGCGTGGGTGTGAGCTGGGGTGGGAATGGGCAGAGAGATTGCAGCATGTGTTTCTGAATAAAAGCTTTGTACTGACCGTTTCCACCCAAACATTCAGCGGCTTGATCCTTTCAACTGCAGAAAAGAAAGTGCGCGCGGGGGGGATGTTGCAGCAGAAAATAATGAAATATAACAGATTGTCTTAGGCCAGAGGGAGGGAGGGGCGTCAGGACAAGCCAAACACCCACACACGAGCTGCAGCGACCACACAACTACTGATTAAAGCTGCAACGATTAACGATTTCACTTGAAAGTACTTCTCAAAATAGCCCCGACTTCGCTAATTAGATTAGCGAAATGACTGCTTTTCAAAATGAGATACAGGTGGGACAAAACAGCAGGCAGAAGCTGTTCTTGCACTGGGGTGCTGGGAGACTGGGGAGACCAGCACCCGTGAGAAGCTTCCGGTGTTTACACTGCTGAATCCGACTCCTTTATCCCAGTGGGAGAGTCACAGACAGTGCTTTTCTCGTGGGGCCCACGCTTCTCCCATCAGGATACAGGAGGTGGGGTTCGAGCCCTGCCAAAGAGGAGCTGGGGGCTGGTGCAGTGACGCGCCGCACCGAGCTCCCAACTGCAGAAAGGCCCAACAATCGCCCTGAGATCTGGCCGTGGCTCAGTGGGCAGCACCCTCGCCTCTGAGTCAGAAGGTCGTGGGTTCAAGTCCCACCCCAGAGACTTGAGCACAAAAATCTATGCTGACACTCCCAGTGCAGTGCTGAAGGAGTGCAGCACTGTCTGGGGTGCCGTCTTTCGGATGAGACATTAAACTGAGGCCCCGTCCGCCCCTTCAGGTGGACGTAAAAGATCCCACAGCCACTATTCCAAAGGAGGGGGGCTGGGGAATTTTAGCTATGAGGAAAGATTGGATAGGCTGGGGTTGTTTTCTTTGGAACAGAGGAGGCTGAGGGGGGGACCTAATTGAGGTGTATAAAATTATGAGGGGCCTGGAGAGAGTGGATAGGAAGGACCTATTTACCTTAGCAGAGGGGTCAATAACCAGGGGGCAGAGGTTTAAAGTTATTGGTAGAAGGGTTAGAGGGGAGTTGAGGAGAAATGTTTTCACCCAGAGGGTGGTGGGGGTCTGGAACTCACTGCCTGAAAGGGGGGGTCGAGGCAGAAACCCTCATCACATTTAAAAAGTACTTGGATATGCACTTGAAGTGCCATAACCTGCAAGGATACGGACCAAGTGCTGGAAAATGGGATTAGGCTGGAGAGCTCTTTGTCGGCCGGCGCGGACACGATGGGCCGAACGGCCTCCTTCTGTGCTGTAAATTTCTACGATTCTATGAGCAGGAGAGTTCTCCCCGGTGTCCTGGGGTCAATATTTATCCCTCAATCAGCATCACTAAAAAACAGATGACCTGGTCATTATCACATTGCTGTTTGTGGGAGCTTGCTGTGCGCAAATTGGCTGCTGCGTTTCCTACATTATAACAGCGACTACATTTGGAAAAAGTACTTCATTGGCTGTAAAGCACTTTGGGACGTCTGGTGGTCGAGAAAGGCGCGGGAGAAAGTCGTTCTTTTCCGCAGCCCAATATATGCGGCAACAACCCTGGATTAGCAGCCGATGATTTATTCTGCAGTCGAGAGTCAAAGCCCGAATTAGTGACACTGTCTAGGAGACAGCACTGCTGGCAGGGGCTTTGCAATTATATTCCGTAGAGTTTTGCGGATTGACACAGAATGCGGACGTGCAGCTGGAGTTGCTCTTAGGTTCCTGGCTCGGTCAGAGGTCTGGCTTCGGCGCTGGTGACCTGTATCCCACGGTCCTGATTTTTGCTCCAGGCTGACAGCCCAGCCTCACTGCTCTGATGCCGTAGAGACGGAAGGCGCCCAGCCTTTGGAGCAAAGGGCCAGAGACATGGGCCACAACCCCCGAACGGGCCACAAATTATTACAAAAAACAGTATCAAAAAACATTTTAAAAATCTGATCCCACTTGTGGGAAGAGTCCAAAACTAGGGGCCATCAATATAAGATAGTCACTAATAAATCCAAACGGGAATTCAGGAGAAACTTCTTCACCCAGAGAGTGGTGAGAATGTGGAACTCGCTACCACAGGGAGTGGTGGAGGCAAATAATATAGAGGCATTTAAGGGGAAGCTGGATAAACACATGAGGGAGAAAGGAATAGAGGGATATGCTGATGGGGTGAGATGAAGAGGGGGTGGGAGGAGGCTCGAGTGGAGTATAAACACCGGCACGGACCAGTTGGGCCGAATGGCCTGTTTCTGTGCTGTAAAATTCGACGTTAATCGTGGAAACAGTATGGTATGGCAGCTGTAGCTACTATGGCCGGAAAGCCCTGCAGCGGGTAGTCAAAACTGCCCAACGCATTACCGGCACCCGGCTACCGACCATAGAGCACATATACCAGAAACGCTGTTTACAGAGGTCACGGACCATCATCAAAGACCCTACCCACCCCAGCCACAGTCTGTTCGCCCTCCTGCCATCTGGGAGACGCTACAGATGCATTCGCACCCGTACGACCAGATTTAGGAACAGCTTCTTTCCCAGGGCTGTCATCCTACTGAACTCCACAAATAAACTCTAAAGCCTGCACATCTGCCAATGCACTTTATTATGGTTCTGTTTATGTTAATGTTAATGTATTACAAGCCAAATGTATGTTGAATGTTTAAATGTCTTAATCTAAATGTCCACTCTCGGGAGCCGCAAGCCTACATTTCGTTGTACTGCACTTGTGCACTAACAATGACAATAAAAGTTGATTTGATTTGATTTGAATAATACTTTTGAGATAGTGGATAAATATCTGAAAAAGAATCGTTTTAATAGAGTGTGAGGATAGAGCAGGGGCATGCTCCCTCTAATTTTCTTTGGTGCGTGACCCATTCAGATTTCCATGCATGCAGGTTTTTTCCATTTAAAAGCCGGTGAGCAGCCTGCGCGGGAGCTCCAGACCGCCGTGCAGCTTAACGGGAACATTGAATGGAACTCATGGGTTTAACTTTTTCCAGAGAGCAGCACGGGCACGATAAGCCAAATGGCCTCCTCCTGAACTATAAAACACGATGATTCTAGGCGGGACAGATTAAAGCACTGTAACAGCCTGGATTTTTGTGCTCAAGTCCCTGGAGTGGGACTTGAACCCACAACCTTCTGACTCAGAGGCAAGGGTGCTACCCGGAGCCTCAGCTCACACTGAGCGTGCTGCTGGAATCTACACTAACAGAGAGGAGAAAGCAAGGAGAAAGTCTTTCCAAAAAAAGAATCTACAGGTACCTTTAAATAAACCACCAGAAGTTTAACTGACTCCAGTGTAGGACTGAAATGGCTGTTCATTTTGGTGCAATTGAAACCCAGCTCCAACGTAAATGGATTCCAAGGAGACAGATTATTGTGACGTTTGATCAGAGTCTCCCCCACCCCCAGACCCCTGCTGTTCCTGCCTGTCGCGACAGCACATGTGCTGGACAGGTTATCTCAGGCTGTCTGGCAATGTGGTGAATGTAAACAATGGGGAGATTAAATTCAGGCCTTGAACAGCCTGCTGTCCCCAAACCACCAGCCTTCCCTATAATTAAAACACCATTGCCACCATTCACAATCCCGGCTCCGCTCGCTGTGCATTTGAGATCGTTCCCAAAAGAAAGATAAACGAGAGCCATTTATCAATTCAGGTGTTCGTTCTTGGGAAAAGGAGTGCATCAAATGTCACGCTGATCTCGAATTACAAATCCCTGGCAGTACAACGCTACCGTGGGAAGACATAGGACCTTTTATATGCGAGACTGGCTCAGTTGTTCCACTCTTAGCCGAGTCAGAAAGTTGAGCATTCAAACTCATTGGCAAATGAACTTCAATGTGGATAAGTGCGAGGTGGCGCATTTTGGTAGGAAGAATAAGGAGGTCACATACTCCTTGGAAAATAAGAGTCTGAGTGGGATAGAGGAGCAAATGGATCTGGGGGTACAGATACACAGATCACTAAAAGTAGCGATGCAGGCTAATAAGGCCATAAAAAAGCAAACCAAGTGCTGGGGTTCATTTCTAGAAGGACAGAATTGAAAAGCAGGGAAGTTAATTTAAACTTGGATGGAACCTTGGTTAGACCACACTTGGAGCACTGTGCACAGTTCTGGTCTCCATATTATCAGAAGGATACGCACTGGAGAAGGTGCAAAAAAAATTCACATGGATGATACCAGAACTGTGAGGATGTACTTATCAGGAAAGGCTGAACAGGCCAGGGGCTCTTTTCTCTAGAAAAGAGAAGGCTGAGGGGTGACCTGATAGAGGTCTTTAAAATTATGAAAGGGTTCGATAGGGTAGACGAAGAGAAGATGTTTCCACTTGTGGGGGAGACCAGAACTAGGGGCCATCAATATAAGATAGTCACTGATAAATCCAATAGGGAATTCAGGAGAAACTTCTTTACCCAGAGAGTGGTGAGAATGTGGAACTCACTCCCACAGGGAGTGGTTGAGGCGAATAGCAGAGATGCATTTAAGGGGAAGCTGGATAAACACATGAGGGAGAAAGGAATAGAAGGATAGGGTGATGGGGTGAGATGAAGAGGGGGCGGGAAAAGGCTCGTGTGGAGCAGAAACACCGGCATAGACCAGTTGGGCCGAATGGCCTGTTTCTGTGCTGTACGCACGATGTAACACTCCAGGATTTGAGCTAACAGTCTAGGCTGGCACATCAGAGCAGCACAGAGGGAGTGCTGCATATTCTTTCAGAAACACCATCTTTCAGATGAGACATTAAACCAAACTGTGGCCCCGTCTGCCTGTGCGGGTGGACGTGAGAGATCCCATGGCATTGTTCGAAAAGCGGCGAGTTCTCCTGTTGTCTCGGCCAACAGCCATCCCTCAGCCAATCAACTGCACATTCATCTCATTTGCTGTTTGTGGGATCTTGCTGTGCGCAAAACTGGCTGCACATTTGCCTACAAAACAACAGTGGCTGCACTTCAAAAGAGCAATTCATTGACTGTGAGGCGCCTTGGGGCACCTGCATTCTTGCCGGCTGAAGGTGCGGCCACTCGCGGTGGGCGAAGGGATTGGGGGGGGGGGGGGGGGAAGTGCAAGAGGCCAGAGCGATCGCCCCCCCAGTCAAGGGCAGGCAGTTCCCCACAAGGGAGGGGAGAAAAGGCAGGTCCTACTCGGCCCTGCGCTGCATAACCCCTAATCCAGTCGGCGGCTCCTATATCACAAGGCTGAAGGCTGCGGGTATAGTCCCCACGTGACGCGAGACTAAAGCCAAGTCGGCCCACGTTACCATTCCCACTGTGCTGAATACGCCAACCTCAGGTAAACACAGGCTGCAACAATCCTGGGCCAAGGGGAGAGGGATGAAATCAGCCAGCCTGCGAAATGGTATCGAGCAGGGAAACTGGAAAATCTTGCGCATCAACTTTCCAGGAGAAAAACCCCCCACATCTTTGCTCACTAACGGTCAGATATCACCCTCAATACAAAGAAAATAAAAAGAAAATACTGCAGATGCTGCCTGACCTGCTGAGTGTCTCCAGCATTTTGTTTTTATTTAAGATATTGTAGCGGTACCACCGAGTGTCTCTTATTGTACATAATTCCCTTTAACTATGTTTGTATAGAGTTTGCATGTACGGGGCGTTGCCCCTTTAAAAAATACAGAGTTTGCATGTACGGGGCGTTGCCCCTTTAAAAACGCGACCTAACACGATGACGTCACGTCGCACATCACGTGACCGCCCTAAGCGCGGGCAAACGCGATGACGTCACGTCGCACATCACGTGACCGCCCCAAGCGCGGGCAAACGCGATGACGTCACGACGCAGTCCTTGTGGCGTCCCCGTTCGGGCAAGACCTGTTCCAAGGCTCTCCTACATCGATCCTTGTTGTTTTCTGTACTTCGTCAAATCCTTCATTAAAGACCTGTTGGATTGTTTCTCCTGAGTCGACCTCAGTGATTTGGTTAGGAATACGCCTATTCCTACAATATCACCCTCAGTCAGAGAGAGTTTCTCCGCTTTTAGTTTATAGAAATCAGAACTGAAGGAAGAACAGTCTGCCTCGCCCGCATTGGGAATTTAGAACGCTTGGAATTAATTGGGAGAACGTTCCATATTTAGGCACCACCCTGTAAATGGGGATTACTATGGTCCTTTTCTCCTTCCCTCATGGGAAAGCATTCAGGGACACACAGTAGGGCTGCACCTTGTAAAGGCAGCGGGGAGAGCGCAGCACACAAGCACTATGGTTTCAAACACGGCGCAATGCTGCTGTGATTTACGGCTGCTCGTTACACAAAGAATTTCTGTCTTAAAACAACTGCAAGGGATGAGCTGAAGAGCCCAACTGCCGCTCCCACCAGCTTTTACTGCAAAAACAGAAACCCAGGCCAGGGGAACCCGTTACCCAGCCACCACTGAATCCTGGCCGCTCAGACATTCCGAGATGCCCCAAGCACAGCTGCATTAACTCAAGCCCTTTCACTTCACACAGTAAAACCTCGGCCGACCCTCCTGCCTGGGTCATTAAAGTCGCATCCCAGTTGCACATAAATCACCAGCGTTTGTTGTGTTCAGACTGGGCCTCTCTCGAGACACTCCCAAATTCACCGGCTAAAGATGCCAAAGACATCCACGATTTTAAACCTGAAATCCCCTGCACTTCTCCATTGTAAATCAATTTTAAAATCCTCATCCTCGTGTTCAAATCTCTCCATGGCTTCGCCCCTCCCGATCTCTAATCTCCTCCTGCCCTAGAACCCTCCCAGATCTCTGCACTCCTCCAATTCTGCCCTCTTGAGCATCCTCGATTTCAATCGCTCCACCATTAGCGGCCGTGCCTTCAGCCGTCTAGGCTCCAAGCTCTGGAATTCCCTCCCTAAACCTCTCCGCCTCCCTCTCCTCCTTTAAGATGCTCCTTAAAACCCACCTCTTAGACCAAGCTTTTGGACACCTGCCCTAATATCTCCTTATGTGGTTCTGTGTCAAATTTAGTTTTATGACACTCCCGTGAAGCGCCTTGGGATGCTTCACTATGTTAAAGGCGCTGTATAAATACAAATTGTTGTTGTTGTTATTCCTACTGTACGCGTTTCTGCCTGCGATATTCTTTGGTTTTATCGGTCTGGTCCAGAGGTGTCCAAACTACCACTCGTGACCCACAGGAGCCCCGAAACTAGTCCCATTGGCACTTACATTTCTCACTCGCTGCTTTGCCTTATATGAATTCTGTGGGCCTGCGGGCTTGGAAAGGGATATTTAAGCTCTTTTGCCTCATCGCTGGGATAAACCCTAATTCCGAACACCGAGATCTGTTAAGACCTGCAGCGCGAGTTTTTAAATGCGACCGTGGGAATGAAGCGCAGTTTTCAGTATTGCACCTTCACAGCCCACACAGAATATATAGAAACATAGAAGATAGGAGCAGGAGTAGGCCATTCGGCCCCTCGAGCCTGCTCCGCCATTCAATGAGATCATGGCTGATCATCCAAATTCAGTACCCGTTCCTGCCTTCTCCCCATATCCCTTGATCCCTTTAGCCTTAAGAAATATATCCAACTCTTTCTTGAATATATTTAATGAACTGGCCTCCACTGCACTCTGTGGCAGAGAATTCCACAGGTTCACCACTCTCTGGGTGAAGAAATTCCTCCTCATCTCTGTCCTAAATGGCTTACCCCTTATCCTTAGAATATAAAAGAAACGTGGACACATTCACCCAAACATAACTCCTAGTCAAGATACCTAGACACTGACAAGATAAAGGATCAGAAATAGAAGGGAAAGGGCATTGGGAGGCTTCAAAGAAAACCAAAAATGCTGGAAACAGTAGGTAAGGCAGCGGAGGAGAGCGCGGAGGAGTTGATGTTTCAGGTGCGGATCCTTTACTCTCTCTGCCTTCACTCCTCTTTTTCGGCCCCATCTTCACTTCAATCTCTTTCCAACTCCTTCTCTGTCCCCTCACTTTCCCTGCTCCATCTCCTCCCTCTCCCACCGTTCCCATCTGCCTCTAGAGCTCAGCTCCCTTGCTCTACGTCTCTCTGCTCTCCTTCCCATTCTTTCCCTATCCACTTTTTTCTTTTTTTTTAGCTCGCCCCCACTTCAGGAATCTAGGAATAGGAGTAGGCCATTCAGTTCCTCAAGCCTGTGCTGCCATTTTGCTAATCACGGCGCTATCTTTTTAATCACAATTCCCTGCCCTTTCTCCATATCCCTTACTTCCCACCTTTCTATCTCCCTTTAAACACCTCCATTGATTCTGCATTGACTACCTTCTGCATTCTCAGTCTTTTACATGAAGACTTTAAGGATTCATATTTAGCCAGCTTAATTTACATTTTAAGACGCTGCCCCCTTGTCCGGATTCCCTTAGCTGTCTTGTCAATCCCCATTATTATATTAACAACCTCAATTAGATCATCCCCCGTGTGGTGTATGTGCCTTTAAGAGCAATTATGGTGTATGTGCCTTTAAGAGCCCCAGGTGCGCGTAATGCCGGTAATTGCCACTTGGGCTATATAAGCCTGTGTATTGTGTATATCCTTTAGAAACCCCCCCCAGACTTGCTTAGTAAATACCTATGAACCAACTCCTGTCTTCAGTGTCTTTATCTACACACGGACACTACAGTGGCGACGAAGTGGAAACGGACTTACCTGCAATTCGGCAGCACCTCAAGGACATCGATTCCTCCAGCGTCCAGAAGGCTCAAGGAAGTAAGAGAAACTGTGGTTTCACCAGCTGGCCAAGCTGGTGACAGGTACTGCGCTAATCCTTCCTGGGCGTCAGGCTGGAGCTCCAGCGGCAGGCTCTACAGCTGAGACAGGCAGCGAAATCGGAGGCAAGCAATAACGGACTGGGAGGGTGCACTCGAGACGGCCGGCGCGGCAAGCAGGTCAGCGTTTAGGCCTCCGTCGGGAACGAGTCTCCAACAGTGAATAAACTGAAACCACAGTAAAACAGCGTTGTTATCGGTAGCAGCGGCGGGAAAGCGCGGGAAGCGCCATATCTTTTCTGAAATGCCTAAATCTGGTAATATTGAGGCTTTTGATGGCGAAATAGAAGATTGGACCACATACGTGGAAAGAGTAGAGGTTTATTGCACTGCAAATGGAATAACAGATGAAAAAAAAGCTTCAGTATTTCTGAACTTAATGGGCGCGAAGACATACGGGCTGTTACGAAATTTAATCACTCCAGCCAAACCAAAGGACAAGACTTTTAAAGAAATTGTTGATACCCTGCAGGAGCATTTAAACCCAACACCGCTGCTGGTAGCGGAACGATTCAAGTTCTTCAAGAGAAATCAACACAAGAATGAAAGTAACGCTGATTACCTAACCTATTTAAGAAAGCTATCAAAGTACTGCCAATTCGGAGCAGGACTGTCGGATTATCTTCGAGACAAATTTGTTTGCGGTCTCTTAAGTGAAGGAACACAAAAAAGACTGCTTTCTGAAAAAGATTTAACATTGGACAAAGCTTTCAGTATGGCTGTATCATACGAAGCAGCAGCAAAAGGAGCTGCAGAGATACAAGAGACACAGGACTTCGGCACCCATAAAATGACACAGGAGTTCGGAAGATGTTATCGCTGCGGCAGATCCACCGATAACCAGAGGGACTGCTGGTTCAAGGGCAAAGCATGCAGGCAATCTGGTAAGATTGGACACATTGCACGGGTATGCCAATCTGGACAAAATAAATCCACTGACAGAAAACAAAAAATCAATAAAGAAAAGTACAGGAAGGTACAAATGATGACGGACAATAGCTCCGAAGACCAGAATAGCGATAGCGACTCCGGAAACAAGAGACTAAGCTGTCTCAAATTACATAATGTAATTGCCAAAGAGGATTACCAAACCATTTGGGTTACCCTCACAATAGCAGGGTCCCCAGTTAAAATGGAGCTAGATACAGGATCAGCTCTAACCGTAATAAATCGACGAGATTACGAGAGGCTATTTTCGCATATGCCTCTAAAAGACACATCCATTATCTTAAAAACATATACGGGGCAGAAAGTCTACCCCAAAGGAAAAATAAGGGTGCCTGTGGTATACAACGGCAAAGAAATACAAAAGTTGTATTTATACATTCTACAAGATGGTGGTCCACCATTGTTGGGACGTGAATGGATAAGGAAGATACGTTTAGACTGGCACTCCATTCAGGCACTGACGGTGACCAGTAAGGAAAAAAACAATGATGACATCATACCTGAACGATTAAAAGACATCTTGGCCAACGCCAAAGAAGTGTTTCAAGAGAAACTAGGAACCTTGAAAGGCATCACCGCCTCAATAAAAGTGGAAGATGCAGCAATTCCAAAAAATTTTAAGGCAAGACCGGTGCCATACGCAATACGTCCGGCAGTCGAGGCAGAGCTGAAGAATTTGGAAAAGGCAGGCGTATTATCCAAAATAGATTGGAGCGAATGGGCAACACCCATCGTTCCAGTCATGAAAAAAACATTGAAAAATAACTGAGGAACAGGAAAAAATTCGCATCTGTGGAGACTTTAAGGTGACTGTAAACCCGGTCCTTCACACGGTACAGTATCCTCTTCCGAGGATAGAAGATATTTTCGCCTCACTATCCGGAGGGAAACGTTTCACAAAAATTGACTTGGCACAGGCATATCTACAGATGGAGGTTGAGGAGACCTCTAAAAAGTATCTCACAATAAACACACACAAAGGCCTGTACCAGTACAATCGACTGGTTTTTGGAATAGCATCAGCTCCAGCTATATGGCAAAGAGCTATGGAGCAAGTCCTGCAAGGGATTCCGCGGACTCAATGCTACCTAGACGACATCTGTAGTGTCCGTGTGTAGATAAAGACACTGAAGACAGGAGTTGGTTCATAGGTATTTACTAAGCAAGTCTGGGGGGGGGTTCTAAAGGATATACACAATACACAGGCTTATATAGCCCAAGTGGCAATTACCGGCATTACGCACACCTGGGGCTCTTAAAGGCACATACACCATAATTGCTCTTAAAGGCACATACACCACAATTCCTCCCCTTCTAGCTAACTAGTACATCATATTTTAAGTAATTATTAATTACATGTTATATGAAAAATAATATACATTGCTGTATTAATTAATTATAAGTTAGTCTCTCAGGAGGCTTCCTGACTCGGTCCGGATAACGCCTCGGGGGTGTAGTAGTTTCTGGTGGTGTAGTAGGTTCTTCTGGCAAGGCTGATTCGGCTTGAAGGCCAGTGTCGGGTTCATCGGGTTCTAGTATCACCGGATCGGAGGTAGATATGGGTATCTCTACCTCATCGTTAGATGTATAGCGTGGTGGTGTAGGTTGTCCCTTTTCGGATGACTTGATGATTTGGTCAGCATGGCGCCTTATTATGCTTTCTCCGATGTCCACGGTATACGGGTTGAATATGGAGGTGAGGGGTTGATGGTCAGTCAGCAAGGTAAATTTTTGTCCGTGTAGGTAATGGTTGAATTTCTTCACTCCCCATACCAGGTTGAGTGCTTCCCTGTCTATCTGGGAATAGTTACACTCAGCTGAGTTCAATGAGCGTGACGCAAAAGCTATCGGCCGTTCCGAG
The DNA here is from genome assembly GCF_052327205.1 of Somniosus microcephalus. NCBI lineage: Eukaryota > Metazoa > Chordata > Chondrichthyes > Squaliformes > Somniosidae > Somniosus > Somniosus microcephalus. The sequence goes on from NC_141020.1 coordinate 5,031,383, forward strand.
CCATCAGGGAATCTATGGGACAATACCGCTCCTATGCCGTAAGGGGATGCATCGCACGCCAGTCTGATTGGTAGTGATGGGTTGTAATGAGCCAAAACTTTCTCGGATGTGATTAAGTCTTTACATTTATGGAAGGCACGTTTACAGTCTTCGTTCCATTTCCAAATCACTCCTGTGTGTAGAAGATCATTAAGAGGGTGTAGAATAGTTGATAAGTTCGGTAAAAATTTATGATAGTAATTTATTAATCCCAGGAATGACCTCAATTGTGAAACATTTTCAGGTGCTGGGGCTTTTATAACTGCTTCAATTTTTTCAGGTGACTTATGCAACCCTTCCTTATTAATTATGTGGCCACAATATGATATCTGATTTTGGAAAAATTCGCACTTGGGGCGATTTGCTCGTAGGCCCCGTTCTTTCAGCATAGTGAGCACCTGCTCCAAATTGGCAAGGTGCTCGTTGTCGTTTTCTCCTGTTATAAGGATGTCGTCTAGGTAGCACTGAGTCCCCGGAATTCCTTGCAGGACTTGCTCCATAGCTCTTTGCCAGATAGCTGGAGCTGATGCTACTCCAAAAACCAGTCGATTGTACTGGTACAGGCCTTTGTGTGTGTTTATTGTGAGATACTTTTTAGAGGTCTCCTCAACCTCCATCTGTAGATATGCCTGTGCCAAGTCAATTTTTGTGAAACGTTTTCCTCCGGATAGTGAGGCGAAAATATCTTCTATCCTCGGAAGAGGATACTGTACCGTGTGAAGGACCGGGTTTACAGTCACCTTAAAGTCCCCACAGATGCGAATTTTTCTCTGTTCCTCAGTTATTTTTCAATGCTTTTTTCATGACTGGAACGATGGGTGTTGCCCATTCGCTCCAATCTATTTTGGATAATACGCCTGCCTTTTCCAAATTCTCCAGCTCTGCCTCGACTGCCGGACGTATTGCGTATGGCACCGGTCTTGCCTTAAAAATTTTTGGAATTGCTGCATCTTCCACTTTTATTGAGGCGGTGATGCCTTTCAAGGTTCCTAGTTTCTCTTGAAACACTTCTTTGGCGTTGGCCAAGATGTCTTTTAATCGTTCAGGTATGATGTCATCATTGTTTTTTTCCTTACTGGTCACCGTCAGTGCCTGAATGGAGTGCCAGTCTAAACGTATCTTCCTTATCCATTCACGTCCCAACAACGGTGGACCACCATCTTGTAGAATGTATATATACAACTTTTGTATTTCTTTGCCGTTGTATACCACAGGCACCTTTATTTTTCCTTTGGGGTATACTTTCTGCCCCGTATATGTTTTTAAGATAATGGATGTGTCTTTTAGAGGTATATGCGAAAATAGCCTCTCGTAATCTCGTCGATTTATTACGGTTAGAGCTGATCCTGTATCTAGCTCCATTTTAACTGGGGACCCTGCTATTGTGAGGGTAACCCAAATGGTCTGGTAATCTTCATTGGCAATTACATTATGTAATTTGAGAGAGCTTAGTCTCTTGTTCCCGGAGTCGCTATCGCTCTTCTGGTCTTTGGAGCTACTGTCCGTCATCATATGTACCTTTCTGTGCTTTTCCTTATTGATTCTTTTCCCGTTAGTGGATTTTTTATTTTCAGATCGGCATACACGTGGAATGTGTCCCATCTTTCCGCATCGCCTGCATGCTTTTTCTTTGAACCAGCAATCCCTCTGGTCATGGTTGGATCTGCCGCAGCGATAACATCTCTCGAAACCCCGTGTCATTTCATGGGTGCCGAAGTCCTGTTGCCTTTGCTGTATCTTTGCCGCTCCTATTGCACTGAAAGCCTTGTCCAGTGTTAAATCTTATCCAGAAGATATCTTTTTCTGTGTTTCTACACTTAGGGGATCGCAGATGAATTTGTCTTGCAGAGAATCTGCCAGTCCTGCCTCGAATTGGCAGTGTAGGGTATCAACAATCTCCTCAAAATTTTTGTCCATCGGTTCGGCTGGAGTGATTAAGTTGCGTAACAGCTTGTATGTTTCTGCGCTCATTAGATCCAGAAACACTGAAGCTTTTTTTTCATCTTCTATTCCATTTGCGGTGCAAAACACCTCCACTCTTTCTACATATGTGGTCCAATCCTCTATCTTATCAAAAACATCAATATTGCCAAAGTTAGGCTCTGTTTCGTTATCAAAAGCATCAATATTGCCAGACTTAGGCATTTCAAAAAAAAAGATATGGCGCTTCCCGCGCTTTTTTTTTTCTCTCTGTAGCAACGATATGGCGCTTCCCACGCTTTCCCGCCGCTGCTACCGATAACAAGGCTGTTTTACTGTGGTTTCCGTTTATTCACTGTTGGAGACTCGTTCCCGACGGAGGTCTAAACGCTGACCTGCTTGCCGCGCCGGCCGTCTCCCGAGTGCACCCTCCCAGTCCGTTATTGCTTGCCTCCGATTTCGCTGCCTGTCTCAGCTGTAGAGCCCGCCGCTGGAGCCCCAGCCTGAAGCCCAGGAAGGATTAGCGCAGTACCTGTCACCAGCTTGGCCAGCTGGTGAAACCACAGTTTCTATTACTTTCTTGAGTCTTCTGGACACTGGAGGAATCGATGTCCTTGAGGTGCTGCCGAATTGCAGGTAAGTCCGTTTCCACTTCGTCGCCACTGTAGTGTCCGTGTGTAGATAAAGACACTGAAGACAGGAGTTGGTTCATAGGTATTTACTAAGCAAGTCTGGGGGGGGGTTCTAAAGGATATACACAATACACAGGCTTATATAGCCCAAGTGGCAATTACCGGCATTACGCACACCTGGGGCTCTTAAAGGCACATACACCACAACATCCTTATAACAGGAGAAAACGACAACGAGCACCTTGCCAATTTGGAGCAGGTGCTCACTAGGCTGAAAGAACGGGGCCTACGAGCAAATCGCCCCAAGTGCGAATTTTTCCAAAATCAGATATCATATTGTGGCCACATAATTAATAAGGAAGGGTTGCATAAGTCACCTGAAAAAATTGAAGCAGTTATAAAAGCCCCAGCACCTGAAAATGTTTCACAATTAAGGTAATTCCTGGGATTAATAAATTACTATCATAAATTTTTACCGAACTTATCAACTATTCTACACCCTCTTAATGATCTTCTACAGACAGGAGTGATTTGGAAATGGAACGAAGACTGTAAATGTGCCTTCCATAAATGTAAAGACTTAATCACATCCGAGAAAATTTTGGCTCATTACAACCCATCACTACCAATCAGACTGGCGTGCGATGCATCCCCTTACGGCAGAGGAGCGGTATTGTCCCATAGATTCCCTGATGGCTCGGAACGGCCGATAGCTTTTGCGTCACGCTCATTGAACTCAGCTGAGCGTAACTATGCCCAGATAGACAGGGAAGCACTCAGCCTGGTATGGGGAGTGAAGAAATTCAACCATTACCTACACGGACAAAAATTTACCTTGCTGACTGACCATCAACCCCTCATCTCCATATTCAACCCTAAAAAAGGTGTCCCCATTATGACGGCACAAAGACTACAGAGGTGGTCCCTTTTTCTAGGGGCACACCAATACAACATTGAATACAAAGGGTCAAAACAGCATGGGAATGCTGACGGTTTATCACGCCTACCGTTGCCAACGATAGAAGAGGCACCTACAGTAGACCCAGTAGAGATATTCCACTCTACCACAGTGGAATGTCTACCGGTGACAAATTCTGCCATTGAAAGGGAGACAAGAAATGACCCTACTCTCTCACGGGTCTACGATTTAACAGTGAAGGGATGGCCAGCACATGGCGAACCACTGTTGCCAGCATTCTCGCAAAGAAGAGAACAGCTGTCAGTGTGCCGAGGAACCTTGATGTGTGGATCCAGAGTGGTGATTCCACCCAAACTCCAGGATAAAGTGCTAAAGGAGCTTCACGAGGGGCATCTGGGTGGAGTGAAAATGAAGAACCTAGCTAGGGCGTTTGTATGGTGGCCAGGTATCGATGGAGACATCGAAGACATGACCAAGAGCTGCCTAGGATGCCAGAAGGTCCAAAATGCTCCGCCACAGGCCCCTCTACATCCATGGGAGTGGCCCTCATCTCCCTGGCAAAGGGTGCACATCGACTTTGCTGGCCCATTTTTGGACTCAATGTTCTTAATCGCAGTTGATGCACACTCCAAGTGGCCGGAGGTAATAAAGATGTCCTCCACCACCACGGAAAAAACCATCACAGTATTAAGGACCATATTTGCCAGGAATGGGCTGCCGGAGCAGATATGTTCTGATAATGGACCGCAATTTGTGTCCGAAGAATTCAGAAAGTTCTTAAAGAACAATGGGGTAAAGCACTACACGTCCGCCCCATACCATCCCGCCACCAATGGATTGGCTGAAAGGTTTGTCCAGACCTTCAAGAAGGCCATCAAGGCCATGGGTAATGAAGACATAAAACTTCAGCACAAGGTGGATAACTTCTTATTTGCATATAGGAATGCAACGCATATGGTTACTAACCAAACTCCCGCCATGATGTTCTACAATAGAAACCTAAGATGCCGGCTGGATTTGGTCAAGCCCAACATCCGAAGGGACGTGGAGAACCGGCAGTTTCAGGGCATGAATGAAAGGCCAACTAGGGCCTTCCAGATAGGCCAACCGGTTTTGGCCCGGGACTACCGTACCGAGAAATGGCAGCCTGGAACTATCTGCACACGATTAGGACCACTGATGTATACCGTGGACATCGGAGACAGCATAATAAGGCGCCATGCTGACCAAATCATCAAGTCATCCGAAAAGGGACAACCTACACCACCACTCTATACATCTAACGATGAAGTAGAGATACCCATATCTACCTCCGATCCGGTGATACTGGAGCCCGATGAACCCGACACTGGCCTTCAAGCCGAATCAGCCTTGCCAGAAGAACCTACTACACCACCAGAAACTACTACACCTCCGAGGTGTTATCCGGACCGAGTCAGGAAGCCTCCTGAGAGACTAACTTATAATTAATTAATACAGCAATGTATATTATTTTGCATATAACATGTAATTAATAATTACTTAAAATATGATGTACTAGTTAGCTAGAAGGGGAGGAATTGTGGTGTATGTGCCTTTAAGAGCAATTATGGTGTATGTGCCTTTAAGAGCCCCAGGTGTGCGTAATGCCGGTAATTGCCACTTGGGCTATATAAGCCTGTGTATTGTGTATATCCTTTAGAAACCCCCCCCAGACTTGCTTAGTAAATACCTATGAACCAACTCCTGTCTTCAGTGTCTTTATCTACACACGGACACTACACCCCGAACCTCATCTCAAGGAAATATTATCTAGCCGTTCGCCATAGCCCAGACTGAGCTTTTATTGACCCGTGCGCCAGACTTGAGTCAGTGATAGAATTTTTAACCCTGAGTCAGAAGGTCATGGGTTCAAGTCCCACTCCAGGGACTTGAGCACAAAATCTAAGCTGACGCTCCCAGTGCAGTGCTGAGGGAGTGCTGCACTGTCGGAGGTGCCGTCTTTCGGATGAGATGTTAAACCGAGGCCCCGTCTGCCCTCAGGTGATCTTAAAAGATCCCATGGCACTATATCGAAGAGGAGCAGGGGAGTTCTCCCCGGTGTCCTGGGCCAATATTTATCCCTAAATCAACATCACTAAAACAGATTATCTGGTCATTATCACATTGGTGTTTGTGGGAGCTTGCTGTGCGTAAATTGGCCGCCACGTTTCCCACATTACAACAGTGACTCCACTTCAAAAAGTACTTTACTGGCTGTGAAGCGCTTTGGGACATCCGGAGATGGTGAAAGGTGCTATAGAAATGCAAGTTCATTCTACTGATCAACTCCCAAGACACTCTCTTCATCTACAGGAAACTCTTTTTTATCCAGCACCGACGGGACCGGCGTGGTGCCAGTTTATCAAAAAGTCCAGATTACAGAGAGGTATAGTAAAAGGTACGAGAGCTCCGTACACAGCAACAAATCCAGGCTTCCCTGTTGCTTAGCAACAGCTGCAGGAACCCCAGCCACAGACCAAGCGTCCCTGTTGCTTAGCAACAAGTGCAGGAACCCGATTACACAGCCACAGCTCCAGGAACGGCCACTAATATGAAGCAAAACTTACCTGAACCTACTCCTGAACTTTGCCGGTTAACAGAGATTTCCGGCCGGTATATCGAGAGTTTCCTGTACCTCCCTAGCCCTTCTCCATATAGGCTGCAGTACCATTCTTACATCCAAAGGATTTCACCTCATGCACTGTTAAACTGCATGGTTTTGCTCACTCTCTTTCAATGTCCATGCACAATTCCCGCCTCTCCCTATCACGATTTCTCCTAGCTCACCATCTGCAAATATAGATATATACTCCACGCGAGGCCACAAGATCTGTCCTGGCTATAACTACAATATACAAACATCACACATTTTATATAACATTTGAGCTACATCAGATTTAAACAAGTTTGGTTCTGCCTTTCTTTAGGAGTATGAATTCCCACAGCTCCAACTGAAGGCATTAGAATGTTAAATTAAATCAAGAATTTACTTCCGGCAGTGAAATCTTTTGACTTGAACTCTGCTCATCAAGTTATGGATACTTCACAGATCAATCGATGGGTTAGTTGGTAGTTTCATATGGATTACCAGGCTGTCAATTACATATACTTGCAATTGTTTCAGGCCTCTGAACCATTAAATACAGACACACCTGCAACTGCACGTTGCTGCCTTCTGTATGCTTGGAAATACATAGATACATAGAAGATAGGAGCAGGAGTAGGCCATTCGGCCCTTCGTGCCTGCTCCGCCATTTAATGAGATCATGGCTGATCCTTTAATTCAGTATCCCGTCCCCGCCTTCTCTCCGTAACCCTTAACCCCTTTTGCCCGTAGAAATATATCTAATTCCCTCTTAAATATATTTAATGAGCTGGCATACACTGCCCTCTGTGGCAATGAGTTCCACAGGTTCACCACTCTCTGAGTGAAGAAATTCCCCCTCATCTCTGTCCTAAATGGTTTAGCCCTTATCCTTAAATTATGTCCTCTAGTTCTGTTCTCACCCGCCAAGGGAAACATTCCTTCTGCATCCAGTCTGTCTAGACCTGTCAGAATTTTATACACTTCTATGAGGTCCCCTCTCAATCTTCTAAACTCCAGTGTGTACATCCCTAAACTACATAGTCTCTCCTCATAGGTCATTCCCGCCATTCCTGGTATCAGCCTGGTGAATCGCCGCTGCACCCCCTCCATGGCAAGAACATCCTTCCTCAGATGAGGCGACCAAAACTGTACACAGTACTCGAGGTGTGGTCTCACCAGTGCCCTGTACAGCTGCAGCAAGGTATCCCTGTTCCTGTATTCTAACCCTTTTGCTATGAAGGCCAGCATACCGTTTGCCTTCTTGACCGCCTGTTGCACCTGCATGCTCGCCTTCAGTGACTGGTGTACAAGAACACCCAGGTCTCTCTGTACTTCCCCCTCTCCCAATCTATTGCCATTTAAATAATAATTTGCCCTCCCGTTCCTGCACCCAAGGTGGATAACTTCGCACTTGTCCACATTATAGTGCATCTGCCATTTATCCGCCCAATCGCCCAGTCTGTCCAAATCGCTCTGGAGCTTCCTGGTCTCTTCCTCTGAGCCCACCCCCCCCTCCTAGTTTAGTGTCGTCTGCAAATTTGGAAATGCTGCATCCGACTCCCTGATCCAGGTCATTAATGTAAATTGTGAACAGCTGGGGGCCCAGGACAGATCCCTGTGGTACCCCACTTGTTACTGCCTGCCATTCAGAAAATGAGCCGTTTATTCCAACTCTCTGTTTTCTATCTG